>NW_026777766.1:0-108144 GCF_028023285.1 Balaenoptera ricei
GCCCTTGGCCTCTGAGCATCCAGGCAGGCACCCACGTTCCTCCAGCTCAGGTTAACCTTGGCCCCTCCAGCCCCCGTGGCCAATTACTGAGCTGATTGTGTCTTTACTCTTTCAAATGAAATCACTCTCTCCAGGTGGGCGAGAAGTTTACTTGTGAACTTGGTTAGGGTTAAGGGTTAGGGGTTAGGGTCAGGGTTAGGGCTAGGGCTAGGGCTAGGGGTTAGGGTTAGGCTTAGGGTTGGGTTAGGGTTAGGGGTTAGGGTTAGGGTTTAGGTTCAGGGTTAGGGTTAGTGTTGGGTTAGGGTTAGGGTTAAGGTAGGGTTAGGGTTGGGTTAGGGTTAGGGTTTAGGGTTAGGGTGTCCAGCCTTACGTCCCATTCAGCTGTGAGTGTAGATGTGGTCAGTCCAGTTGCCTCACAGCCCCTGATTGAATTTTGTAAGAATTCCTCTCTCTCTCACTGTCTTTCTCTTTTTATAATTAATTTTTATAATGGGCTGGAGCTGATTTGCAATGTTGTGTTTCTTGGTGCTGTACATCCACTTGAGTCACTTACAGAGAGACATCAATAAATTCTTTTCTAGTTTCTAGTAGTCAGGTATATGTTTTTTCTGTGAATAGAGTGTGCTGAGTCCAGTTCCTTGAACCATGAGTATGTCTTGGCGATTACATTATTGGCGTATGGAACGGTATCTGTGCCAATTTCAACCTCCTGGTTTATGCATCACCGCACCACACTTTTCCCCTTAAGCAGCCGTAAGTGTGTTTTGTAAATGTGTGATGGTGTTCTGTTTGTAATTCAGTTCACGGTTGGCGATTTTTAGATTCCCTTTATAAGTGATATGATAAGTTTCTCTTGCTGTCTAACTGATTTCACTCTCAATGACCATACATAAGTCCCCCTGAGTTGCTGCAACTGGCCTCATTTCATTGATTTCAGGGCTGAGTAATATTCCGTTGTGCTTAAGTATCAAATTTTCTTTCACCATTTTTTCCTTCCAAGGACTATGAAGTTGTACCCAAGTCGAGGCTGTTGTAAACATAGCAGCAGTAAACGGGGTGCCTGCGTCCGGTGGATTTTTGGATTTTCCAACATATAGGCCCATGAGTGGAAGCGCCCTATGCTTTGTAGCTCTGTTTTTTAGATGTTTTAGGAAACACAGCACACTTCTCCAGAGTGGCCGTTGGCAATTTACATTCCCCCCTTCAGCGTACCGAGGCTCCCTTTTCTCCTCTCCTTGTCCTGCATATCTGGTTTTTACCCTTTGTGAGGATGGTCCTTTTTTCTGATTCGAAGTGATACCTCTTTGTAGTGTTGATTTGCATTGCCCGCTTCTTTGGTTGGCCAAAAAGGGCGTATGCGTTTTTCCTGAATATATTCTGGAAGTTAAATTTGAGAGACAGCTTTTCTTTTTAATTGATTAAATAATTTATTTATTTTTGGCTGTGTTGGGTCTTCGTTTCTGTGCGAAGGCTTTCTCTAGTTGTGGCAAGCGGGGGCCACTCTTCATCGCGGTGCGCAGGCCTCTCACTATCGCGGCCTGTCTTGTTGCGGAGCACAGGCTCCAGACGCGCAGGTTCAGGAGTTGTGGCTCACGGGCCTGGTTGCTCCGCGGCATGTGGGATCTTCCCAGACCAGGGCTCGAACCCGTGTCCCCTGCATTAGCAGGCAGATTCTCAACCACTGCGCCACCAGGGGAGCCCCTTGAATAGTTTTGTATTTAAAGTTTGTCTGTGGGGACTTCCCTGGTGACGCAGTGGTTAAGAGTCCGCCTGCCAATGCAGGGGACACGGGCTCGAGCCCTGGTCCGGGAAGATCCCACATGCCGCAGAGCAACCAAGCCTGCGCGGCACAACTACTGAAGCCTGCGCGCCTAGAGCCCGTGCTCGCTCACAAGAGAAGCCACCGCAATGAGAAGCCCGTGCACCGCAACAAAGAGTAGCCCCGCTCGACGCAACTAGAGAAAGCCCACATGCAGCAACGAAGACCCAACGCAGCCAAACATAAATTATAAACTAAAATAAAATTTGCCTCTGAATAACTTTGAGTGAATTTGGTATAAGTTGTAAAGTTTGCATCTACATTCACTTCCTTCCAAATGGTTTCCAATTAATTGTTCCTTAACTACTTTTAGAAAACTTTTGGGATAGAGACTCCATTTTCGTTTGAATTTCCAGTTTAATGGATTCAGCAGTCCTGTCAGTAGGGCACGCTGCCCCCAGTGACCTGTGAGGGAGGCGCGGCCTGCACTTCCTGCACTGACCACAGGGTGGCGCCGAGTTCGCCTCTCTGACCCACAGCGCATGCTCCTTCCATGGAACTCCATTGTGAGGGCAGCTGAGAGGAGTTGAGCCGCCTCAGGCGCGGGGGCGGGGGCGGGGGCCTTCGGGTAGGACGCCCGGCTCAGCGTCTCTGCTGAGAGGAGCTCGGTCTCCGTCTCCTCAGGACTCGCTGGGGTTTCGGCTTCAGGACAAAATGGGGCTGCGTCCACGCTGACTGGGGAACTAGGTTTCCTGAGGACCCAGGTGATGCCTGAGGAAAAGGTGAAGAGACGGTGAGGAAAAGTGGGGAGAAGCTTCCTGTGGGCGACTGACCGTTGAGGGGGTCCGTCTTCGTGTGAGCGAGGGAGGGCTTGGCGTGGAAAGCTGGGTGTTTGGGTCAGGTTTGTGTGCAGGGTAGCCAGCGTGAGTTATGGGGCGTCCAGTTTTCCCAGCACCATTTATCGTGGGGAGTGTCGTGCTCCTTGGTGTGCCCTTGGTCCCTGTGTCATAAATTCACCGACCCCGTCCGTGTGGGTTGAATTCTGGTCTCTCTGTCCTGTTCCTCTGGTCCCTGCGCCCGTTTTGAGCCAGTTCCACACTGTTTTGGTGACTGTAGCTTCTCAGCAGAGTGTGACGTCAGGGAGGGAGATGCCTCCAGCCCGTTCTCTTTTTTCAGGGTTCCTTTGGCTATTTGGGGTCCTTTGTGGTTCCCCACAGATATTAGGAGGATTTGCTCTATTTTGGGGGGAAATACCATGGAATTTTGGGAGGGATTGCATTCCCTGTGTCCACTGCTTCGGGTAGCATGGATATTTTAACAATATTAATTGTTCCATTCCATGAGAACAGGATATCTTTCCATTTATTGGTGTGTCTTTCAATGTCTTCATCAATGTCTTCAAGTTTTCAGTGTGCAGGTCTTTCACCTCCTTGGTTGACTTTATTCCCAGGTATTTTGTTCTTTTTGATGCAGTTGTAAATAGGGTTGCTTTCTTTCTCTTTCTGATGGTTCATTATTAGTGTTTAGAAAGGCAACTGATTTCTGTGTATTGATTTTGCAACTTTACTGAATTGATTTATTAGTTCTAATAGTTTTTTTGTGGAATGAAGTGGAAAATTGGAATTCAAAAATCCCACTGTTTCTACCATATCCAGGTCGTCCACAACACGGAACACGGCGGCTCCTAATATAACCTTCCCACGGTGCCTCTAAATGACATGTGGACTTTGGGTGAACTGGATCTGGGTAAGGCTTGGCTTCTATATGGAAGTTTGATGTTTTCTCTGCTTTTCTGGCATGCTGTTGACAGACATGATGTTTTGAAAAGTAATTGACTTTCCAGTAATTTCAAACATACAACTTTACATACATAAAAACAAGTCTTGTACCTTGATTAAACATACTCCTAAATATTGATGTTGACATTATTAAAAATGGAATTGTTCTCATAAATTCTTTTTCAGATTATTTTTTGCCAGCGTATGCATATAAGATAGATTTTCATGAATTGATGTTTTGTTCTGTAACACTGCTTATTAATTAGTTGATTAGCTCAAATAATTTCTTTGCTGATTATAGGTAGTTTTATATATAAGATGATGTGACCTATGTTCTGTGAAGAGACACGGTTTTAATTTTTCCATTCACCCATGGATGCCTTTTCTTTCTTTCCTCAAGATTCTGGGTAGAACTTCCAGTACACTATTGAGTAACGGTGATGAAGGCCAGCTTCCTGGCCCTGTTCCTGATTTCAGGAGTAAATCTTTCAGTCTTTAACGTTGAGCATGATGTTTGCTGTGGCTTTTTGTACTACTCTTTTCCATATTGAACAAATTTCCTTTTATTCCTGCTTTCTTGAGTGTTTTTCATGAAATAACACTGGATTTTCATTGTAGATGTTTTGCATTAATTGATATGATTATGTGTTTTTACTTCACACCATTATTGTGGTTGAATACATTGCTTACTTTTCATATGTTGAGCAACCTGAAATTCCTGGTGTAGAGATACTTGCTTATGGCATTATCCATTTAAAGTTCTGTTGGTTTCATGTTGCTATTATTGTGTGATAGATTTTTACATTCCTATTTATAAGTTGTACTGGGGTAGTTTTCTTGTTTTTTTCCTTTATTTTTAAAATCTTTTTTAAAATAGTGGTTTTATTTCATTTTAATTATTTATTTATTTTGGCCACGTCCCATGGCTTGTGGGATCTTAGTTCCCCAGTCAGGGATCGAACCCGAGCCCTTGGCAGTGAAAGCACAGAGTCCTAACCACTGGGCCACCAGAGAATTCCCCAGTTTTCTTTTTCAAGATGTAGTTGTATAATCTGATTAGACTTGGCTTGGTGTAAGTGGTTTGGAGGGTTAGCATTAGGGCTGGGGCTGGTGTGAGGGTTGGGGCTGTGTATGGTTTATGGTTGCTGTTATGGTTTAAGTTTTATGGTTAATGAGTTATTTATGGGTATGGTTAATGACTATATTTTATGGTTTGGTTATGGTTATGGTTTTGCTTATTGGTTAAGGTTTATGGTTTTGGTCTCAGGGTGTTAGGGTTCTGTGTTAGAGTGGGTGTTAGGGTATGGGTTAGAATTGGGGTACAGGTAGGATACGGGTAGAGCATGGGTTAGGGTAAGGTACAGGTTTAGGGTACGGGTTAGGCTAAGGTTAGGTCAGGGCTTAGGGTCAGGATCAGAGTTTAGGGTTAGGGTCCATGTCAGGATTAGCGTCAAGGTTGAGCGAGGCCATTGTTTTCTGCTCCTCCAGTGCTGGATTCTCATTGATAGATGAATGAAATGTCTGCTCTGGTCACCCACTGTTTCAAATTGAGCTCAGCCTTAGTCAAGGGTTCTTAGGGCCTCAGAGGTCATGCAGGGTTTCCCTCCACCCTCCCTCCTGGGAAGGGTGATGCAGGCCCCACTCTGTCTGGGCAGCCCCAGGTCCAGCATGGCCCTGACATGCAGGATACTAAGTAGACGTGATGTAAGACTTGGTGCATCAGTCTGCCAGCCCCCAGGTGCTGCCTTTTTTTTTTTTCTTAATTAATTAATTAATTAATGAATTTTGGGCTGTGTTGGGTCTGCATTGCTGCCCGGAGGCTTTCTCTAGTTGCGGCGAGTGGGGGCTTCTCATTGCGGTGGCTTCTCTTGTTGCAGAGCACAGGCTCTAAGCGCGTGGGCTTCAGCAGTTGGGGCTCGCGGGTTCTAGAGCGCAGGCTCAGTAGTTGTGGTGCACGGGCTTAGTTGCTCCACAGCATGTGGGATCTTCCCTGACCAGGGCTCAAACCCGTGTCTCCTGCATTGGCAGGTGGATTCTTAACCACTGCGCCACCTGGGAAGTCTGGTGTTGCGTTCGTGAGGGCCGGTGGGGCCCTCTTGGGACTGGGCGGATCCTTTGTTCCATCTGCACGGGTGTCCAAGCAGGTCTCAGAACAGCCCTTGGCCTCTGAGCATCCAGGCAGGCACCCACGTTCCTCCAGCTCAGGTTAACCTTGGCCCCTCCAGCCCCCGTGGCCAATTACTGAGCTGATTGTGTCTTTACTCTTTCAAATGAAATCACTCTCTCCAGGTGGGCGAGAAGTTTACTTGTGAACTTGGTTAGGGTTAAGGGTTAGGGGTTAGGGTCAGGGTTAGGGCTAGGGCTAGGGCTAGGGGTTAGGGTTAGGCTTAGGGTTGGGTTAGGGTTAGGGGTTAGGGTTAGGGTTTAGGTTCAGGGTTAGGGTTAGTGTTGGGTTAGGGTTAGGGTTAAGGTAGGGTTAGGGTTGGGTTAGGGTTAGGGTTTAGGGTTAGGGTGTCCAGCCTTACGTCCCATTCAGCTGTGAGTGTAGATGTGGTCAGTCCAGTTGCCTCACAGCCCCTGATTGAATTTTGTAAGAATTCCTCTCTCTCTCACTGTCTTTCTCTTTTTATAATTAATTTTTATAATGGGCTGGAGCTGATTTGCAATGTTGTGTTTCTTGGTGCTGTACATCCACTTGAGTCACTTACAGAGAGACATCAATAAATTCTTTTCTAGTTTCTAGTAGTCAGGTATATGTTTTTTCTGTGAATAGAGTGTGCTGAGTCCAGTTCCTTGAACCATGAGTATGTCTTGGCGATTACATTATTGGCGTATGGAACGGTATCTGTGCCAATTTCAACCTCCTGGTTTATGCATCACCGCACCACACTTTTCCCCTTAAGCAGCCGTAAGTGTGTTTTGTAAATGTGTGATGGTGTTCTGTTTGTAATTCAGTTCACGGTTGGCGATTTTTAGATTCCCTTTATAAGTGATATGATAAGTTTCTCTTGCTGTCTAACTGATTTCACTCTCAATGACCATACATAAGTCCCCCTGAGTTGCTGCAACTGGCCTCATTTCATTGATTTCAGGGCTGAGTAATATTCCGTTGTGCTTAAGTATCAAATTTTCTTTCACCATTTTTTCCTTCCAAGGACTATGAAGTTGTACCCAAGTCGAGGCTGTTGTAAACATAGCAGCAGTAAACGGGGTGCCTGCGTCCGGTGGATTTTTGGATTTTCCAACATATAGGCCCATGAGTGGAAGCGCCCTATGCTTTGTAGCTCTGTTTTTTAGATGTTTTAGGAAACACAGCACACTTCTCCAGAGTGGCCGTTGGCAATTTACATTCCCCCCTTCAGCGTACCGAGGCTCCCTTTTCTCCTCTCCTTGTCCTGCATATCTGGTTTTTACCCTTTGTGAGGATGGTCCTTTTTTCTGATTCGAAGTGATACCTCTTTGTAGTGTTGATTTGCATTGCCCGCTTCTTTGGTTGGCCAAAAAGGGCGTATGCGTTTTTCCTGAATATATTCTGGAAGTTAAATTTGAGAGACAGCTTTTCTTTTTAATTGATTAAATAATTTATTTATTTTTGGCTGTGTTGGGTCTTCGTTTCTGTGCGAAGGCTTTCTCTAGTTGTGGCAAGCGGGGGCCACTCTTCATGGCGGTGCGCGGGCCTCTCACTATCGCGGCCTGTCTTGTTGCGGAGCACAGGCTCCAGACGCGCAGGTTCAGGAGTTGTGGCTCACGGGCCTGGTTGCTCCGCGGCATGTGGGATCTTCCCAGACCAGGGCTCGAACCCGTGTCCCCTGCATTAGCAGGCAGATTCTCAACCACTGCGCCACCAGGGGAGCCCCTTGAATAGTTTTGTATTTAAAGTTTGTCTGTGGGGACTTCCCTGGTGACGCAGTGGTTAAGAGTCCGCCTGCCAATGCAGGGGACACGGGCTCGAGCCCTGGTCCGGGAAGATCCCACATGCCGCAGAGCAACCAAGCCTGCGCGGCACAACTACTGAAGCCTGCGCGCCTAGAGCCCGTGCTCGCTCACAAGAGAAGCCACCGCAATGAGAAGCCCGTGCACCGCAACGAAGAGTAGCCCCGCTCGACGCAACTAGAGAAAGCCCACATGCAGCAACGAAGACCCAACGCAGCCAAACATAAATTATAAACTAAAATAAAATTTGCCTCTGAATAACTTTGAGTGAATTTGGTATAAGTTGTAAAGTTTGCATCTACATTCACTTCCTTCCAAATGGTTTCCAATTAATTGTTCCTTAACTACTTTTAGAAAACTTTTGGGATAGAGACTCCATTTTCGTTTGAATTTCCAGTTTAATGGATTCAGCAGTCCTGTCAGTAGGGCACGCTGCCCCCAGTGACCTGTGAGGGAGGCGCGGCCTGCACTTCCTGCACTGACCACAGGGTGGCGCCGAGTTCGCCTCTCTGACCCACAGCGCATGCTCCTTCCATGGAACTCCATTGTGAGGGCAGCTGAGAGGAGTTGAGCCGCCTCAGGCGCGGGGGCGGGGGCGGGGGCGGGGGCCTTCGGGTAGGACGCCCGGCTCAGCGTCTCTGCTGAGAGGAGCTCGGTCTCCGTCTCCTCAGGACTCGCTGGGGTTTCGGCTTCAGGACAAAATGGGGCTGCGTCCACGCTGACTGGGGAACTAGGTTTCCTGAGGACCCAGGTGATGCCTGAGGAAAAGGTGAAGAGACGGTGAGGAAAAGTGGGGAGAAGCTTCCTGTGGGCGACTGACCGTTGAGGGGGTCCGTCTTCGTGTGAGCGAGGGAGGGCTTGGCGTGGAAAGCTGGGTGTTTGGTCAGGTTTGTGTGCAGGGTAGCCAGCGTGAGTTATGGGGCGTCCAGTTTTCCCAGCACCATTTATCGTGGGGAGTGTCGTGCTCCTTGGTGTGCCCTTGGTCCCTGTGTCATAAATTCACCGACCCCGTCCGTGTGGGTTGAATTCTGGTCTCTCTGTCCTGTTCCTCTGGTCCCTGCGCCCGTTTTGAGCCAGTTCCACACTGTTTTGGTGACTGTAGCTTCTGAGCAGAGTGTGACGTCAGGGAGGGAGATGCCTCCAGCCCGTTCTCTTTTTTCAGGGTTTCTTTGGCTATTTGGGGTCCTTTGTGGTTCCCCACAGATATTAGGAGGATTTGCTCTATTTTGGGGGGAAATACCATGGAATTTTGGGAGGGATTGCATTCCCTGTGTCCACTGCTTCGGGTAGCATGGATATTTTAACAATATTAATTGTTCCATTCCATGAGAACAGGATATCTTTCCATTTATTGGTGTGTCTTTCAATGTCTTCATCAATGTCTTCAAGTTTTCAGTGTGCAGGTCTTTCACCTCCTTGGTTGACTTTATTCCCAGGTATTTTGTTCTTTTTGATGCAGTTGTAAATAGGGTTGCTTTCTTTCTCTTTCTGATGGTTCATTATTAGTGTTTAGAAAGGCAACTGATTTCTGTGTATTGATTTTGCAACTTTACTGAATTGATTTATTAGTTCTAATAGTTTTTTTGTGGAATGAAGTGGAAAATTGGAATTCAAAAATCCCACTGTTTCTACCATATCCAGGTCGTCCACAACACGGAACACGGCGGCTCCTAATATAACCTTCCCACGGTGCCTCTAAATGACATGTGGACTTTGGGTGAACTGGATCTGGGTAAGGCTTGGCTTCTATATGGAAGTTTGATGTTTTCTCTGCTTTTCTGGCATGCTGTTGACAGACATGATGTTTTGAAAAGTAATTGACTTTCCAGTAATTTCAAACATACAACTTTACATACATAAAAACAAGTCTTGTACCTTGATTAAACATACTCCTAAATATTGATGTTGACATTATTAAAAATGGAATTGTTCTCATAAATTCTTTTTCAGATTATTTTTTGCCAGCGTATGCATATAAGATAGATTTTCATGAATTGATGTTTTGTTCTGTAACACTGCTTATTAATTAGTTGATTAGCTCAAATAATTTCTTTGCTGATTATAGGTAGTTTTATATATAAGATGATGTGACCTATGTTCTGTGAAGAGACACGGTTTTAATTTTTCCATTCACCCATGGATGCCTTTTCTTTCTTTCCTCAAGATTCTGGGTAGAACTTCCAGTACACTATTGAGTAACGGTGATGAAGGCCAGCTTCCTGGCCCTGTTCCTGATTTCAGGAGTAAATCTTTCAGTCTTTAACGTTGAGCATGATGTTTGCTGTGGCTTTTTGTACTACTCTTTTCCATATTGAACAAATTTCCTTTTATTCCTGCTTTCTTGAGTGTTTTTCATGAAATAACACTGGATTTTCATTGTAGATGTTTTGCATTAATTGATATGATTATGTGTTTTTACTTCACACCATTATTGTGGTTGAATACATTGCTTACTTTTCATATGTTGAGCAACCTGAAATTCCTGGTGTAGAGATACTTGCTTATGGCATTATCCATTTAAAGTTCTGTTGGTTTCATGTTGCTATTATTGTGTGATAGATTTTTACATTCCTATTTATAAGTTGTACTGGGGTAGTTTTCTTGTTTTTTTCCTTTATTTTTAAAATCTTTTTTAAAATAGTGGTTTTATTTCATTTTAATTATTTATTTATTTTGGCCACGTCCCATGGCTTGTGGGATCTTAGTTCCCCAGTCAGGGATCGAACCCGAGCCCTTGGCAGTGAAAGCACAGAGTCCTAACCACTGGGCCACCAGAGAATTCCCCAGTTTTCTTTTTCAAGATGTAGTTGTATAATCTGATTAGACTTGGCTTGGTGTAAGTGGTTTGGAGGGTTAGCATTAGGGCTGGGGCTGGTGTGAGGGTTGGGGCTGTGTATGGTTTATGGTTGCTGTTATGGTTTAAGTTTTATGGTTAATGAGTTATTTATGGGTATGGTTAATGACTATATTTTATGGTTTGGTTATGGTTATGGTTTTGCTTATTGGTTAAGGTTTATGGTTTTGGTCTCAGGGTGTTAGGGTTCTGTGTTAGAGTGGGTGTTAGGGTATGGGTTAGAATTGGGGTACAGGTAGGATACGGGTAGAGCATGGGTTAGGGTAAGGTACAGGTTTAGGGTACGGGTTAGGCTAAGGTTAGGTCAGGGCTTAGGGTCAGGATCAGAGTTTAGGGTTAGGGTCCATGTCAGGATTAGCGTCAAGGTTGAGCGAGGCCATTGTTTTCTGCTCCTCCAGTGCTGGATTCTCATTGATAGATGAATGAAATGTCTGCTCTGGTCACCCACTGTTTCAAATTGAGCTCAGCCTTAGTCAAGGGTTCTTAGGGCCTCAGAGGTCATGCAGGGTTTCCCTCCACCCTCCCTCCTGGGAAGGGTGATGCAGGCCCCACTCTGTCTGGGCAGCCCCAGGTCCAGCATGGCCCTGACATGCAGGATACTAAGTAGACGTGATGTAAGACTTGGTGCATCAGTCTGCCAGCCCCCAGGTGCTGCCTTTTTTTTTTTTCTTAATTAATTAATTAATTAATGAATTTTGGGCTGTGTTGGGTCTGCATTGCTGCCCGGAGGCTTTCTCTAGTTGCGGCGAGTGGGGGCTTCTCATTGCGGTGGCTTCTCTTGTTGCAGAGCACAGGCTCTAAGCGCGTGGGCTTCAGCAGTTGGGGCTCGCGGGTTCTAGAGCGCAGGCTCAGTAGTTGTGGTGCACGGGCTTAGTTGCTCCACAGCATGTGGGATCTTCCCTGACCAGGGCTCAAACCCGTGTCTCCTGCATTGGCAGGTGGATTCTTAACCACTGCGCCACCTGGGAAGTCTGGTGTTGCGTTCGTGAGGGCCGGTGGGGCCCTCTTGGGACTGGGCGGATCCTTTGTTCCATCTGCACGGGTGTCCAAGCAGGTCTCAGAACAGCCCTTGGCCTCTGAGCATCCAGGCAGGCACCCACGTTCCTCCAGCTCAGGTTAACCTTGGCCCCTCCAGCCCCCGTGGCCAATTACTGAGCTGATTGTGTCTTTACTCTTTCAAATGAAATCACTCTCTCCAGGTGGGCGAGAAGTTTACTTGTGAACTTGGTTAGGGTTAGGGGTTAGGGGTTAAGGGTTAGGGGTTAGGGTCAGGGTTAGGGCTAGGGCTAGGGCTAGGGGTTAGGGTTAGGCTTAGGGTTGGGTTAGGGTTAGGGGTTAGGGTTAGGGTTTAGGTTCAGGGTTAGGGTTAGTGTTGGGTTAGGGTTAGGGTTAAGGTAGGGTTAGGGTTGGGTTAGGGTTAGGGTTTAGGGTTAGGGTGTCCAGCCTTACGTCCCATTCAGCTGTGAGTGTAGATGTGGTCAGTCCAGTTGCCTCACAGCCCCTGATTGAATTTTGTAAGAATTCCTCTCTCTCTCACTGTCTTTCTCTTTTTATAATTAATTTTTATAATGGGCTGGAGCTGATTTGCAATGTTGTGTTTCTTGGTGCTGTACATCCACTTGAGTCACTTACAGAGAGACATCAATAAATTCTTTTCTAGTTTCTAGTAGTCAGGTATATGTTTTTTCTGTGAATAGAGTGTGCTGAGTCCAGTTCCTTGAACCATGAGTATGTCTTGGCGATTACATTATTGGCGTATGGAACGGTATCTGTGCCAATTTCAACCTCCTGGTTTATGCATCACCGCACCACACTTTTCCCCTTAAGCAGCCGTAAGTGTGTTTTGTAAATGTGTGATGGTGTTCTGTTTGTAATTCAGTTCACGGTTGGCGATTTTTAGATTCCCTTTATAAGTGATATGATAAGTTTCTCTTGCTGTCTAACTGATTTCACTCTCAATGACCATACATAAGTCCCCCTGAGTTGCTGCAACTGGCCTCATTTCATTGATTTCAGGGCTGAGTAATATTCCGTTGTGCTTAAGTATCAAATTTTCTTTCACCATTTTTTCCTTCCAAGGACTATGAAGTTGTACCCAAGTCGAGGCTGTTGTAAACATAGCAGCAGTAAACGGGGTGCCTGCGTCCGGTGGATTTTTGGATTTTCCAACATATAGGCCCATGAGTGGAAGCGCCCTATGCTTTGTAGCTCTGTTTTTTAGATGTTTCAGGAAACACAGCACACTTCTCCAGAGTGGCCGTTGGCAATTTACATTCCCCCCTTCAGCGTACCGAGGCTCCCTTTTCTCCTCTCCTTGTCCTGCATATCTGGTTTTTACCCTTTGTGAGGATGGTCCTTTTTTCTGATTCGAAGTGATACCTCTTTGTAGTGTTGATTTGCATTGCCCGCTTCTTTGGTTGGCCAAAAAGGGCGTATGCGTTTTTCCTGAATATATTCTGGAAGTTAAATTTGAGAGACAGCTTTTCTTTTTAATTGATTAAATAATTTATTTATTTTTGGCTGTGTTGGGTCTTCGTTTCTGTGCGAAGGCTTTCTCTAGTTGTGGCAAGCGGGGGCCACTCTTCATGGCGGTGCGCGGGCCTCTCACTATCGCGGCCTGTCTTGTTGCGGAGCACAGGCTCCAGACGCGCAGGTTCAGGAGTTGTGGCTCACGGGCCTGGTTGCTCCGCGGCATGTGGGATCTTCCCAGACCAGGGCTCGAACCCGTGTCCCCTGCATTAGCAGGCAGATTCTCAACCACTGCGCCACCAGGGGAGCCCCTTGAATAGTTTTGTATTTAAAGTTTGTCTGTGGGGACTTCCCTGGTGACGCAGTGGTTAAGAGTCCGCCTGCCAATGCAGGGGACACGGGCTCGAGCCCTGGTCCGGGAAGATCCCACATGCCGCAGAGCAACCAAGCCTGCGCGGCACAACTACTGAAGCCTGCGCGCCTAGAGCCCGTGCTCGCTCACAAGAGAAGCCACCGCAATGAGAAGCCCGTGCACCGCAACGAAGAGTAGCCCCGCTCGACGCAACTAGAGAAAGCCCACATGCAGCAACGAAGACCCAACGCAGCCAAACATAAATTATAAACTAAAATAAAATTTGCCTCTGAATAACTTTGAGTGAATTTGGTATAAGTTGTAAAGTTTGCATCTACATTCACTTCCTTCCAAATGGTTTCCAATTAATTGTTCCTTAACTACTTTTAGAAAACTTTTGGGATAGAGACTCCATTTTCGTTTGAATTTCCAGTTTAATGGATTCAGCAGTCCTGTCAGTAGGGCACGCTGCCCCCAGTGACCTGTGAGGGAGGCGCGGCCTGCACTTCCTGCACTGACCACAGGGTGGCGCCGAGTTCGCCTCTCTGACCCACAGCGCATGCTCCTTCCATGGAACTCCATTGTGAGGGCAGCTGAGAGGAGTTGAGCCGCCTCAGGCGCGGGGGCGGGGGCGGGGGCGGGGGCGGGGGCGGGGGCCTTCGGGTAGGACGCCCGGCTCAGCGTCTCTGCTGAGAGGAGCTCGGTCTCCGTCTCCTCAGGACTCGCTGGGGTTTCGGCTTCAGGACAAAAAGGGGCTGCGTCCACGCTGACTGGGGAACTAGGTTTCCTGAGGACCCAGGTGATGCCTGAGGAAAAGGTGAAGAGACGGTGAGGAAAAGTGGGGAGAAGCTTCCTGTGGGCGACTGACCGTTGAGGGGGTCCGTCTTCGTGTGAGCGAGGGAGGGCTTGGCGTGGAAAGCTGGGTGTTTGGGTCAGGTTTGTGTGCAGGGTAGCCAGCGTGAGTTATGGGGCGTCCAGTTTTCCCAGCACCATTTATCGTGGGGAGTGTCATGCTCCTTGGTGTGCCCTTGGTCCCTGTGTCATAAATTCACCGACCCCGTCCGTGTGGGTTGAATTCTGGTCTCTCTGTCCTGTTCCTCTGGTCCCTGCGCCCGTTTTGAGCCAGTTCCACACTGTTTTGGTGACTGTAGCTTCTGAGCAGAGTGTGACGTCAGGGAGGGAGATGCCTCCAGCCCGTTCTCTTTTTTCAGGGTTTCTTTGGCTATTTGGGGTCCTTTGTGGTTCCCCACAGATATTAGGAGGATTTGCTCTATTTTGGGGGGAAATACCATGGAATTTTGGGAGGGATTGCATTCCCTGTGTCCACTGCTTCGGGTAGCATGGATATTTTAACAATATTAATTGTTCCATTCCATGAGAACAGGATATCTTTCCATTTATTGGTGTGTCTTTCAATGTCTTCATCAATGTCTTCAAGTTTTCAGTGTGCAGGTCTTTCACCTCCTTGGTTGACTTTATTCCCAGGTATTTTGTTCTTTTTGATGCAGTTGTAAATAGGGTTGCTTTCTTTCTCTTTCTGATGGTTCATTATTAGTGTTTAGAAAGGCAACTGATTTCTGTGTATTGATTTTGCAACTTTACTGAATTGATTTATTAGTTCTAATAGTTTTTTTGTGGAATGAAGTGGAAAATTGGAATTCAAAAATCCCACTGTTTCTACCATATCCAGGTCGTCCACAACACGGAACACGGCGGCTCCTAATATAACCTTCCCACGGTGCCTCTAAATGACATGTGGACTTTGGGTGAACTGGATCTGGGTAAGGCTTGGCTTCTATATGGAAGTTTGATGTTTTCTCTGCTTTTCTGGCATGCTGTTGACAGACATGATGTTTTGAAAAGTAATTGACTTTCCAGTAATTTCAAACATACAACTTTACATACATAAAAACAAGTCTTGTACCTTGATTAAACATACTCCTAAATATTGATGTTGACATTATTAAAAATGGAATTGTTCTCATAAATTCTTTTTCAGATTATTTTTTGCCAGCGTATGCATATAAGATAGATTTTCATGAATTGATGTTTTGTTCTGTAACACTGCTTATTAATTAGTTGATTAGCTCAAATAATTTCTTTGCTGATTATAGGTAGTTTTATATATAAGATGATGTGACCTATGTTCTGTGAAGAGACACGGTTTTAATTTTTCCATTCACCCATGGATGCCTTTTCTTTCTTTCCTCAAGATTCTGGGTAGAACTTCCAGTACACTATTGAGTAACGGTGATGAAGGCCAGCTTCCTGGCCCTGTTCCTGATTTCAGGAGTAAATCTTTCAGTCTTTAACGTTGAGCATGATGTTTGCTGTGGCTTTTTGTACTACTCTTTTCCATATTGAACAAATTTCCTTTTATTCCTGCTTTCTTGAGTGTTTTTCATGAAATAACACTGGATTTTCATTGTAGATGTTTTGCATTAATTGATATGATTATGTGTTTTTACTTCACACCATTATTGTGGTTGAATACATTGCTTACTTTTCATATGTTGAGCAACCTGAAATTCCTGGTGTAGAGATACTTGCTTATGGCATTATCCATTTAAAGTTCTGTTGGTTTCATGTTGCTATTATTGTGTGATAGATTTTTACATTCCTATTTATAAGTTGTACTGGGGTAGTTTTCTTGTTTTTTTCCTTTATTTTTAAAATCTTTTTTAAAATAGTGGTTTTATTTCATTTTAATTATTTATTTATTTTGGCCACGTCCCATGGCTTGTGGGATCTTAGTTCCCCAGTCAGGGATCGAACCCGAGCCCTTGGCAGTGAAAGCACAGAGTCCTAACCACTGGGCCACCAGAGAATTCCCCAGTTTTCTTTTTCAAGATGTAGTTGTATAATCTGATTAGACTTGGCTTGGTGTAAGTGGTTTGGAGGGTTAGCATTAGGGCTGGGGCTGGTGTGAGGGTTGGGGCTGTGTATGGTTTATGGTTGCTGTTATGGTTTAAGTTTTATGGTTAATGAGTTATTTATGGGTATGGTTAATGACTATATTTTATGGTTTGGTTATGGTTATGGTTTTGCTTATTGGTTAAGGTTTATGGTTTTGGTCTCAGGGTGTTAGGGTTCTGTGTTAGAGTGGGTGTTAGGGTATGGGTTAGAATTGGGGTACAGGTAGGATACGGGTAGAGCATGGGTTAGGGTAAGGTACAGGTTTAGGGTACGGGTTAGGCTAAGGTTAGGTCAGGGCTTAGGGTCAGGATCAGAGTTTAGGGTTAGGGTCCATGTCAGGATTAGCGTCAAGGTTGAGCGAGGCCATTGTTTTCTGCTCCTCCAGTGCTGGATTCTCATTGATAGATGAATGAAATGTCTGCTCTGGTCACCCACTGTTTCAAATTGAGCTCAGCCTTAGTCAAGGGTTCTTAGGGCCTCAGAGGTCATGCAGGGTTTCCCTCCACCCTCCCTCCTGGGAAGGGTGATGCAGGCCCCACTCTGTCTGGGCAGCCCCAGGTCCAGCATGGCCCTGACATGCAGGATACTAAGTAGACGTGATGTAAGACTTGGTGCATCAGTCTGCCAGCCCCCAGGTGCTGCCTTTTTTTTTTTTTCTTAATTAATTAATTAATTAATGAATTTTGGGCTGTGTTGGGTCTGCATTGCTGCCCGGAGGCTTTCTCTAGTTGCGGCGAGTGGGGGCTTCTCATTGCGGTGGCTTCTCTTGTTGCAGAGCACAGGCTCTAAGCGCGTGGGCTTCAGCAGTTGGGGCTCGCGGGTTCTAGAGCGCAGGCTCAGTAGTTGTGGTGCACGGGCTTAGTTGCTCCACAGCATGTGGGATCTTCCCTGACCAGGGCTCAAACCCGTGTCTCCTGCATTGGCAGGTGGATTCTTAACCACTGCGCCACCAGGGAAGTCTGGTGTTGCGTTCGTGAGGGCCGGTGGGGCCCTCTTGGGACTGGGCGGATCCTTTGTTCCATCTGCACGGGTGTCCAAGCAGGTCTCAGAACAGCCCTTGGCCTCTGAGCATCCAGGCAGGCACCCACGTTCCTCCAGCTCAGGTTAACCTTGGCCCCTCCAGCCCCCGTGGCCAATTACTGAGCTGATTGTGTCTTTACTCTTTCAAATGAAATCACTCTCTCCAGGTGGGCGAGAAGTTTACTTGTGAACTTGGTTAGGGTTAGGGGTTAGGGGTTAAGGGTTAGGGGTTAGGGTCAGGGTTAGGGCTAGGGCTAGGGCTAGGGGTTAGGGTTAGGCTTAGGGTTGGGTTAGGGTTAGGGGTTAGGGTTAGGGTTTAGGTTCAGGGTTAGGGTTAGTGTTGGGTTAGGGTTAGGGTTAAGGTAGGGTTAGAGTTGGGTTAGGGTTAGGGTTTAGGGTTAGGGTGTCCAGCCTTACGTCCCATTCAGCTGTGAGTGTAGATGTGGTCAGTCCAGTTGCCTCACAGCCCCTGATTGAATTTTGTAAGAATTCCTCTCTCTCTCACTGTCTTTCTCTTTTTATAATTAATTTTTATAATGGGCTGGAGCTGATTTGCAATGTTGTGTTTCTTGGTGCTGTACATCCACTTGAGTCACTTACAGAGAGACATCAATAAATTCTTTTCTAGTTTCTAGTAGTCAGGTATATGTTTTTTCTGTGAATAGAGTGTGCTGAGTCCATTTCCTTGAACCATGAGTATGTCTTGGCGATTACATTATTGGCGTATGGAACGGTATCTGTGCCAATTTCAACCTCCTGGTTTATGCATCACCGCACCACACTTTTCCCCTTAAGCAGCCGTAAGTGTGTTTTGTAAATGTGTGATGGTGTTCTGTTTGTAATTCAGTTCACGGTTGGCGATTTTTAGATTCCCTTTATAAGTGATATGATAAGTTTCTCTTGCTGTCTAACTGATTTCACTCTCAATGACCATACATAAGTCCCCCTGAGTTGCTGCAACTGGCCTCATTTCATTGATTTCAGGGCTGAGTAATATTCCGTTGTGCTTAAGTATCAAATTTTCTTTCACCATTTTTTCCTTCCAAGGACTATGAAGTTGTACCCAAGTCGAGGCTGTTGTAAACATAGCAGCAGTAAACGGGGTGCCTGCGTCCGGTGGATTTTTGGATTTTCCAACATATAGGCCCATGAGTGGAAGCGCCCTATGCTTTGTAGCTCTGTTTTTTAGATGTTTCAGGAAACACAGCACACTTCTCCAGAGTGGCCGTTGGCAATTTACATTCCCCCCTTCAGCGTACCGAGGCTCCCTTTTCTCCTCTCCTTGTCCTGCATATCTGGTTTTTACCCTTTGTGAGGATGGTCCTTTTTTCTGATTCGAAGTGATACCTCTTTGTAGTGTTGATTTGCATTGCCCGCTTCTTTGGTTGGCCAAAAAGGGCGTATGCGTTTTTCCTGAATATATTCTGGAAGTTAAATTTGAGAGACAGCTTTTCTTTTTAATTGATTAAATAATTTATTTATTTTTGGCTGTGTTGGGTCTTCGTTTCTGTGCGAAGGCTTTCTCTAGTTGTGGCAAGCGGGGGCCACTCTTCATGGCGGTGCGCGGGCCTCTCACTATCGCGGCCTGTCTTGTTGCGGAGCACAGGCTCCAGACGCGCAGGTTCAGGAGTTGTGGCTCACGGGCCTGGTTGCTCCGCGGCATGTGGGATCTTCCCAGACCAGGGCTCGAACCCGTGTCCCCTGCATTAGCAGGCAGATTCTCAACCACTGCGCCACCAGGGGAGCCCCTTGAATAGTTTTGTATTTAAAGTTTGTCTGTGGGGACTTCCCTGGTGACGCAGTGGTTAAGAGTCCGCCTGCCAATGCAGGGGACACGGGCTCGAGCCCTGGTCCGGGAAGATCCCACATGCCGCAGAGCAACCAAGCCTGCGCGGCACAACTACTGAAGCCTGCGCGCCTAGAGCCCGTGCTCGCTCACAAGAGAAGCCACCGCAATGAGAAGCCCGTGCACCGCAACGAAGAGTAGCCCCGCTCGACGCAACTAGAGAAAGCCCACATGCAGCAACGAAGACCCAACGCAGCCAAACATAAATTATAAACTAAAATAAAATTTGCCTCTGAATAACTTTGAGTGAATTTGGTATAAGTTGTAAAGTTTGCATCTACATTCACTTCCTTCCAAATGGTTTCCAATTAATTGTTCCTTAACTACTTTTAGAAAACTTTTGGGATAGAGACTCCATTTTCGTTTGAATTTCCAGTTGAATGGATTCAGCAGTCCTGTCAGTAGGGCACGCTGCCCCCAGTGACCTGTGAGGGAGGCGCGGCCTGCACTTCCTGCACTGACCACAGGGTGGCGCCGAGTTCGCCTCTCTGACCCACAGCGCATGCTCCTTCCATGGAACTCCATTGTGAGGGCAGCTGAGAGGAGTTGAGCCGCCTCAGGCGCGGGGGCGGGGGCGGGGGCGGGGGCCTTCGGGTAGGACGCCCGGCTCAGCGTCTCTGCTGAGAGGAGCTCGGTCTCCGTCTCCTCAGGACTCGCTGGGGTTTCGGCTTCAGGACAAAATGGGGCTGCGTCCACGCTGACTGGGGAACTAGGTTTCCTGAGGACCCAGGTGATGCCTGAGGAAAAGGTGAAGAGACGGTGAGGAAAAGTGGGGAGAAGCTTCCTGTGGGCGACTGACCGTTGAGGGGGTCCGTCTTCGTGTGAGCGAGGGAGGGCTTGGCGTGGAAAGCTGGGTGTTTGGGTCAGGTTTGTGTGCAGGGTAGCCAGCGTGAGTTATGGGGCGTCCAGTTTTCCCAGCACCATTTATCGTGGGGAGTGTCGTGCTCCTTGGTGTGCCCTTGGTCCCTGTGTCATAAATTCACCAACCCCGTCCGTGTGGGTTGAATTCTGGTCTCTCTGTCCTGTTCCTCTGGTCCCTGCGCCCGTTTTGAGCCAGTTCCACACTGTTTTGGTGACTGTAGCTTCTGAGCAGAGTGTGACGTCAGGGAGGGAGATGCCTCCAGCCCGTTCTCTTTTTTCAGGGTTTCTTTGGCTATTTGGGGTCCTTTGTGGTTCCCCACAGATATTAGGAGGATTTGCTCTATTTTGGGGGGAAATACCATGGAATTTTGGGAGGGATTGCATTCCCTGTGTCCACTGCTTCGGGTAGCATGGATATTTTAACAATATTAATTGTTCCATTCCATGAGAACAGGATATCTTTCCATTTATTGGTGTGTCTTTCAATGTCTTCATCAATGTCTTCAAGTTTTCAGTGTGCAGGTCTTTCACCTCCTTGGTTGACTTTATTCCCAGGTATTTTGTTCTTTTTGATGCAGTTGTAAATAGGGTTGCTTTCTTTCTCTTTCTGATGGTTCATTATTAGTGTTTAGAAAGGCAACTGATTTCTGTGTATTGATTTTGCAACTTTACTGAATTGATTTATTAGTTCTAATAGTTTTTTTGTGGAATGAAGTGGAAAATTGGAATTCAAAAATCCCACTGTTTCTACCATATCCAGGTCGTCCACAACACGGAACACGGCGGCTCCTAATATAACCTTCCCACGGTGCCTCTAAATGACATGTGGACTTTGGGTGAACTGGATCTGGGTAAGGCTTGGCTTCTATATGGAAGTTTGATGTTTTCTCTGCTTTTCTGGCATGCTGTTGACAGACATGATGTTTTGAAAAGTAATTGACTTTCCAGTAATTTCAAACATACAACTTTACATACATAAAAACAAGTCTTGTACCTTGATTAAACATACTCCTAAATATTGATGTTGACATTATTAAAAATGGAATTGTTCTCATAAATTCTTTTTCAGATTATTTTTTGCCAGCGTATGCATATAAGATAGATTTTCATGAATTGATGTTTTGTTCTGTAACACTGCTTATTAATTAGTTGATTAGCTCAAATAATTTCTTTGCTGATTATAGGTAGTTTTATATATAAGATGATGTGACCTATGTTCTGTGAAGAGACACGGTTTTAATTTTTCCATTCACCCATGGATGCCTTTTCTTTCTTTCCTCAAGATTCTGGGTAGAACTTCCAGTACACTATTGAGTAACGGTGATGAAGGCCAGCTTCCTGGCCCTGTTCCTGATTTCAGGAGTAAATCTTTCAGTCTTTAACGTTGAGCAGGATGTTTGCTGTGGCTTTCTGTACTACTCTTTTCCATATTGAGCAAATTTCCTTTTATTCCTGCTTTCTTGAGTGTTTTTCATGAAATAACACTGGATTTTCATTGTAGAGTTTTTGCATTAATTGATATGATTATGTGTTTTTACTTCACACCATTATTGTGGTTGAATACATTGCTTACTTTTCATATGTTGAGCAACCTGAAATTCCTGGTGTAGAGATACTTGCTTATGGCATTATCCATTTAAAGTTCTGTTGGTTTCATGTTGCTATTATTGTGTGATAGATTTTTACATTCCTATTTATAAGTTGTACTGGGGTAGTTTTCTTGTTTTTTTCCTTTATTTTTAAAATCTTTTTTAAAATAGTGGTTTTATTTCATTTTAATTATTTATTTATTTTGGCCACATCCCATGGCTCGTGGGATCTTAGTTCCCCAGTCAGGGATCGAACCCGAGCCCTTGGCAGTGAAAGCACAGAGTCCTAACCGCTGGGCCACCAGAGTATTCCCCAGTTTTCTTTTTCAAGATGTATTTGTATAATCTGATTAGACTTGGCTTGGTGTAAGTGGTTTGGAGGGTTAGCATTAGGGCTGGGGCTGGTGTGAGGGTTGGGGCTGTGTATGGTTTATGGTTGCTGTTATGGTTTAAGTTTTATGGTTAATGAGTTATTTATGGGTATGGTTAATGACTATATTTTATGGTTTGGTTATGGTTATGGTTTAGCTTATTGGTTAAGGTTTATGGTTTTGGTCTCAGGGTGTTAGGGTTCTGTGTTAGAGTGGGTGTTAGGGTATGGGTGAGAATTGGGGTACAGGTAGGATGCGGGTAGAGCATGGGTTAGGGTAAGGTACAGGTTTAGGGTACGGGTTAGGCTAAGGTTAGGTCAGGGCTTAGGGTCAGGATCAGAGTTTAGGGTTAGGGTCCATGTCAGGATTAGCGTCAAGGTTGAGCGAGGCCATTGTTTGCTGCTCCTCCAGTGCTGGATTCTGATTGATAGATGAATGAAATGTCTGCTCTGGTCACCCACTGTTTCAAATTGAGCTCAGCCTTAGTCAAGGGTTCTTAGGGCCTCAGAGGTCATGCAGGGTTTCCCTCCACCCTCCCTCCTGGGAAGGGTGATGCAGGCCCCACTCTGTCTGGGCAGCCCCAGGTCCAGCATGGCCCTGACATGCAGGATACTAAGTAGACGTGATGTAAGACTCGGTGCATCAGTCTGCCAGCCCCCAGGTGCTGCCTTTTTTTTTTTTCCCCTTAATTAATTAATTAATTAATTTTGGGCTGTGTTGGGTCTGCATTGCTGCCCGGAGGCTTTCTCTAGTTGCGGCGAGTGGGGGCTTCTCATTGCGGTGGCTTCTCTTGTTGCAGAGCACAGGCTCTAAGCGCGTGGGCTTCAGCAGTCGGGGCTCGCGGGTTCTAGAGCGCAGGCTCAGTAGTTGTGGTGCACGGGCTTAGTTGCTCCACAGCATGTGGGATCTTCCCGGACCAGGGCTCAAACCCGTGTCCCCTGCATGGGCAGGTGAATTCTTAACCACTGCGCCACCAGGGAAGTCTGGTGTTGCGTTCGTGAGGGCTGGTGGGGCCCTCTTGGGACTGGACGGATCCTTTGTTCCATCTGCACGGGTGTCCAAGCAGGTCTCAGGACAGCCCTTGGCCTCTGAGCATCCAGGCAGGCACCCACGTTCCTCCAGCTCAGGTTAGCCTTGGCCCCTCCAGCCCCCGTGGCCAATTACTGAGCTGATTGTGTCTTTACTCTTTAAAATTAAATCACTCTCTCCAGGTGGGCGAGAAGTTTACTTGTGAACTTGGTTAGGGTTAGGGGTTAGGGGTTAAGGGTTAGGTGTTAGGGTCAGGGTTAGGGCTAGGGCTAGGGCTAGGGGTTAGGGTTAGGCTTAGGGTTGGGTTATTGTTAGGGGTTAGGGTTAGGGTTTAGGGTTAGGGTTAGGGTTAGTTTTGGGTTAGGGTTAGGGTTATGGTAGGGTTAAGGTTGGGCTAGGGTTGGGTTAGGGTTAGGGTTAGGGTTAGGGTTTAGGTTTAGGGTTAGGGTTAGTGTTGGGTTAGGGTTAGGGTTAAGGTAGGGTTAGGGTTGTGTTAGGGTTAGGGTTAGGGTTAGGGTTTAGGGTTAGGGTGTCCAGCCTTACGTCCCATTCAGCTGTGAGTGTAGATGTGGTCAGTCCAGTTGCATCACAGCCCCTGATTGAATTTTGTGAGAATTCCTCTCTCTCTCACTGTCTTTCTTTTTTTATAATTAATTTTTATAATGGGGTGTAGCTGATTTGCAATGTTGTGTTTCTTGGTGCTGTACATCCACCTGAGTCACTTACAGAGAGACATCAATAAATTCTTTTCTAGGTTCCAGTAGTCAGATATATGTTTTTTCTGTGAATAGAGAGTGCTGAGTCCAGTTCCTTGAACAGTGAATATGTCTTGGCGATTACATTATTGGCGTATGGAACGGTATCTGTGCCAATTTCAACCTCCTGGTTTATGCATCAACGCACCACACTTTTCCCCTTAAGCAGCCGTAAGTGTGTTTTGTAAATGTCTGATGGTGTTCTGTTTGTAATTCAGTTCACGGTTGGCGATTTTTAGATTCCCTTTATAAGTGATATCTTATGATAAGTTTCTCTTGCTGTCTAACTTATTTCACTCTCAATGACGATACATAAGTCCCCCTGAGTTGCTGTAACTGGCCTCATTTCATTGATTTCAGGGCTGAGTAATATTCCGTTGTGCTTAAGTACCAAATTTTCTTTCACCGTTTTTTCCTTCCAAGGACTATGAAGTTGTACCCAAGTCGAGGCTGTTGTAAACATAGCAGCAGTAAACGGGGTGCCTGCGTCCTGTGGATTTTTGGTTTTGCCAACATATAGGCCCATGAGTGGAAGCGCCCTATGCTTTGTAGCTCTGTTTTTTAGATGTTTCAGGAAACACAGCACACTTCTCCAGAGTGGCCGTTGGCCATTTACATTCCCCCCTTCAGCGTAACAAGGCTCCCTTTTCTCCTCTCCTTGTCCTGCATATCTGGTTTTTACCCTTTGTGAGGATGGTCCTTTTTTCTGATTCGAAGTGATACCTCTTTGTAGTGTTGATTTGCATCGCCCGCTTCTTTGGTTGGCCAAAAAGGGCATATGCGTTTTTCCTGAATATATTCTGGAAGTTAAATTTGAGAGACAGCTTTTTTTTAAAAATTGATGAATTAATTAATTTATTTTTGGCTGTGTTGGGTCTTCGTTTCTGTGCAAAGGCTTTCTCTAGTTGTGGCAAGCGGGTGCCACTCTTTATCGCGGTGCACGGACCTCTCACTATCGCGGCCTCCCTTGTTGCGGAGCACAGGCTCCAGACGCGCAGGCTCAGTAGTTGTGGCTCACGGGGCTAGTTGCTCCGCGGCATGTGGGATCTTCCCAGACCAGGGCTCGAACCTGTGTCCCCTGCATTAGCAGGCAGATTCTCAACCACTGCGCCACCAGGGAAGCCCCTTGAATAGTTTTGTATTTAAAATTTGTCTGTGGGGACTTCCCTGGTGACGCAGTGGTTAAGAGTCCGCCTGCCAATGCAGGGGCCACGGGGTCGAGCCCTGGTCCGGGAAGATCCCACATGCCTCAGAGCAACCAAGCCTGCGCGGCATAACTACTGAAGCCTGCGTGCCAGAGCCCGTGCTCGCCCACAAGAGAAGCCACCGCAATGAGAAGCCCGTGCACCACAACGAAGAGTAGCCCCGCTCGACGCAACTAGAGAAAGCCCACATGCAGCAGCGAAGACCCAACGCAGCCAAAAATAAATTATAAACTAAAATAAAATTTGCCTCTGAATAACTTTGAGTGAATTTGGTATAAGTTGTAAAGTTTGCATCTACATTCACTTCATTCCAAATGGTTTCCAATTAATTGTTCCTTAACTACTTTTAGAAAACTTTTGGGATAGAGACTCCATTTTCGTTGGAATTTCCAGTTGAATGGATTCAGCAGTCCTGTCAGTAGGGCACGCTGCCTCCAGTGACCTGTGAGGGAGGCGCGGCCTGCACTTCCTGCACTGACCACAGGGTGGCGCCGAGTTCGCCTCTCTGACCCACAGCGCATGCTCCTTCCATGGAACTCCATTGTGAGGGCAGCTGAGAGGAGTTGAGCCTCCTCAGGCGCGGGGGCGGGGGCGGGGGCCTTCGGGTAGGACGCCCGGCTCAGCGTCTCTGCTGAGAGGAGCTCGGTCTCCGTCTCCTCAGGACTCGCTGGGGTTTCGGCTTCAGGACAAAGTGGGGCTGCGTCCACGCTGACTAGGGAACTAGGTTTCCTGAGGACCCAGGTGATGCCTGAGGAAAAGGTGAAGACACGGTGAGGAAAAGTGGGGAGAAGCTTCCTGTGGGCGGCTGACCGTTGAGGGGGTCCGTCTTCGTGTGAGCGAGGGAGGGCTTGGCGTGGAAAGCTGGGTGTTTGGTCAGGTTTGTGTGCAGGGTAGCCAGCGTGAGTTACGGGGCGTCCAGTTTTCCCAGCACCATTTATCGTGGGGAGTGTCGTGCTCCTTGGTGTGTCCTTGGTCCCTGTGTCATAAATTCACCGACCCCGTCCGTGTGGGTTGAATTCTGGTCTCTCTGTCCTGTTCCTCTGGCCCCTGTGCCCGTTTTGAGCCAGTTCCACACTGTTTTGGTGACTGTAGCTTCTCAGCAGAGTGTGACATCAGGGAGGGAGATGCCTCCAGCCCGTTCTCTTTTTTCAGGGTTTCTTTGGCTATTTGGGGTCCTTTGTGGTTCCCCACAGATATTAGGAGGATTTGCTCTATTTGGGGGGAAAATACCATGGAATTTTGGGAGGGATTGCATTCACTGTGTCCACTGCTTTGGGTAGCATGGATATTTTAACAATATTAATTGTTCCATTCCATGAGAACAGGATATCTTTCCATTTATTGGTGTGATTTGCAATGTCTTCATCAATGTCTTCAAGTTTTCAGTGTGCAGGTCTTTCACCTCCTTGGTTGACTTTATTCCCAGGTATTTTGTTCTTTTTGATGCATTTGTAAATAGGGTTGCTTTCTTTCTCTTTCTGATGGTTCGTTATTAGTGTTTAGAAAGGCAAGTGATTTCTGTGTATTGATTTTGCAACTTTACTGAATTGATTTATTAGTTCTAATAGTTTTTTTGTGGAATGAAGTGGAAAATTGGAATTCAAAACTCCCACTGTTTCTACCACAACACGGAGGACAGCGGCTCCTAATATAACCTTCCCACAGTGCCTCTAAATGACATGTGGACTTTGGGTGAACTGGATCTGGGTAAGGCTTGGCTTCTATATGGAAGTTTGATGTTTTCTCTGCTTTTCTGGCATGCTGTTGACATACATGATGTTTTGAAAAGTAATTGACTTTCCAGTAATTTCCAACATACAACTTTACATACATAAAAACAAGTCTTGTACCTTGATTAAATATACTCCTAAATCTTGATGTTGACATTATTAAAAATGGAATTGTTCTCATAAATTCTTTTTCAGATTATTTTTTGCCAGCGTATGCATATAAGATAGATGTTCATGAATTGATCTTTTGTTCGATAACTTTGCTTATTAATGAGTTGATTAGCTCAAATAATTTCTTTATGATTATAGTTAGTTTTATATATAAGATGATGTGACCTAGGTTCTGTGAAGAGACACGGTTTTAATTTTTCCATTCACCCATGGATGCCTTTTCTTTCTTTCCTCAAGATTCTGGGTAGAACTTCCAGTACACTATTGAGTAACGGTGATGAAGGCCAGCTTCCTGGCCCTGTTCCTGATTTCAGGAGTAAATCTTTCAGTCTTTAACGTTGAGCAGGATGTTTGCTGTGGCTTTCTGTACTACTCTTTTCCATATTGAGCAAATTTCCTTTTATTCCTGCTTTCTTGAGTGTTTTTCATGAAATAACACTGGATTTTCATTGTAGAGTTTTTGCATTAATTGATATGATTATGTGTTTTTACTTCACACCATTATTGTGGTTGAATACATTGCTTACTTTTCATATGTTGAGCAACCTGAAATTCCTGGTGTAGAGATACTTGCTTATGGCATTATCCATTTAAAGTTCTGTTGGTTTCATGTTGCTATTATTGTGTGATAGATTTTTACATTCCTATTTATAAGTTGTACTGGGGTAGTTTTCTTGTTTTTTTCCTTTATTTTTAAAATCTTTTTTAAAATAGTGGTTTTATTTCATTTTAATTATTTATTTATTTTGGCCACATCCCATGGCTCGTGGGATCTTAGTTCCCCAGTCAGGGATCGAACCCGAGCCCTTGGCAGTGAAAGCACAGAGTCCTAACCGCTGGGCCACCAGAGTATTCCCCAGTTTTCTTTTTCAAGATGTATTTGTATAATCTGATTAGACTTGGCTTGGTGTAAGTGGTTTGGAGGGTTAGCATTAGGGCTGGGGCTGGTGTGAGGGTTGGGGCTGTGTATGGTTTATGGTTGCTGTTATGGTTTAAGTTTTATGGTTAATGAGTTATTTATGGGTATGGTTAATGACTATATTTTATGGTTTGGTTATGGTTATGGTTTAGCTTATTGGTTAAGGTTTATGGTTTTGGTCTCAGGGTGTTAGGGTTCTGTGTTAGAGTGGGTGTTAGGGTATGGGTGAGAATTGGGGTACAGGTAGGATGCGGGTAGAGCATGGGTTAGGGTAAGGTACAGGTTTAGGGTACGGGTTAGGCTAAGGTTAGGTCAGGGCTTAGGGTCAGGATCAGAGTTTAGGGTTAGGGTCCATGTCAGGATTAGCGTCAAGGTTGAGCGAGGCCATTGTTTGCTGCTCCTCCAGTGCTGGATTCTGATTGATAGATGAATGAAATGTCTGCTCTGGTCACCCACTGTTTCAAATTGAGCTCAGCCTTAGTCAAGGGTTCTTAGGGCCTCAGAGGTCATGCAGGGTTTCCCTCCACCCTCCCTCCTGGGAAGGGTGATGCAGGCCCCACTCTGTCTGGGCAGCCCCAGGTCCAGCATGGCCCTGACATGCAGGATACTAAGTAGACGTGATGTAAGACTCGGTGCATCAGTCTGCCAGCCCCCAGGTGCTGCCTTTTTTTTTTTCCCCTTAATTAATTAATTAATTAATTTTGGGCTGTGTTGGGTCTGCATTGCTGCACGGAGGCTTTCTCTAGTTGCGGCGAGTGGGGGCTTCTCATTGCGGTGGCTTCTCTTGTTGCAGAGCACAGGCTCTAAGCGCGTGGGCTTCAGCAGTCGGGGCTCGCGGGTTCTAGAGCGCAGGCTCAGTAGTTGTGGTGCACGGGCTTAGTTGCTCCACAGCATGTGGGATCTTCCCGGACCAGGGCTCAAACCCGTGTCCCCTGCATGGGCAGGTGAATTCTTAACCACTGCGCCACCAGGGAAGTCTGGTGTTGCGTTCGTGAGGGCTGGTGGGGCCCTCTTGGGACTGGACGGATCCTTTGTTCCATCTGCACGGGTGTCCAAGCAGGTCTCAGGACAGCCCTTGGCCTCTGAGCATCCAGGCAGGCACCCACGTTCCTCCAGCTCAGGTTAGCCTTGGCCCCTCCAGCCCCCGTGGCCAATTACTGAGCTGATTGTGTCTTTACTCTTTAAAATTAAATCACTCTCTCCAGGTGGGCGAGAAGTTTACTTGTGAACTTGGTTAGGGTTAGGGGTTAGGGGTTAAGGGTTAGGTGTTAGGGTCAGGGTTAGGGCTAGGGCTAGGGCTAGGGGTTAGGGTTAGGCTTAGGGTTGGGTTATTGTTAGGGGTTAGGGTTAGGGTTTAGGGTTAGGGTTAGGGTTAGTTTTGGGTTAGGGTTAGGGTTATGGTAGGGTTAAGGTTGGGCTAGGGTTGGGTTAGGGTTAGGGTTAGGGTTAGGGTTTAGGTTTAGGGTTAGGGTTAGTGTTGGGTTAGGGTTAGGGTTAAGGTAGGGTTAGGGTTGTGTTAGGGTTAGGGTTAGGGTTAGGGTTTAGGGTTAGGGTGTCCAGCCTTACGTCCCATTCAGCTGTGAGTGTAGATGTGGTCAGTCCAGTTGCATCACAGCCCCTGATTGAATTTTGTGAGAATTCCTCTCTCTCTCACTGTCTTTCTTTTTTTATAATTAATTTTTATAATGGGGTGTAGCTGATTTGCAATGTTGTGTTTCTTGGTGCTGTACATCCACCTGAGTCACTTACAGAGAGACATCAATAAATTCTTTTCTAGGTTCCAGTAGTCAGATATATGTTTTTTCTGTGAATAGAGAGTGCTGAGTCCAGTTCCTTGAACAGTGAATATGTCTTGGCGATTACATTATTGGCGTATGGAACGGTATCTGTGCCAATTTCAACCTCCTGGTTTATGCATCAACGCACCACACTTTTCCCCTTAAGCAGCCGTAAGTGTGTTTTGTAAATGTCTGATGGTGTTCTGTTTGTAATTCAGTTCACGGTTGGCGATTTTTAGATTCCCTTTATAAGTGATATCTTATGATAAGTTTCTCTTGCTGTCTAACTTATTTCACTCTCAATGACGATACATAAGTCCCCCTGAGTTGCTGTAACTGGCCTCATTTCATTGATTTCAGGGCTGAGTAATATTCCGTTGTGCTTAAGTACCAAATTTTCTTTCACCGTTTTTTCCTTCCAAGGACTATGAAGTTGTACCCAAGTCGAGGCTGTTGTAAACATAGCAGCAGTAAACGGGGTGCCTGCGTCCTGTGGATTTTTGGTTTTGCCAACATATAGGCCCATGAGTGGAAGCGCCCTATGCTTTGTAGCTCTGTTTTTTAGATGTTTCAGGAAACACAGCACACTTCTCCAGAGTGGCCGTTGGCCATTTACATTCCCCCCTTCAGCGTAACAAGGCTCCCTTTTCTCCTCTCCTTGTCCTGCATATCTGGTTTTTACCCTTTGTGAGGATGGTCCTTTTTTCTGATTCGAAGTGATACCTCTTTGTAGTGTTGATTTGCATCGCCCGCTTCTTTGGTTGGCCAAAAAGGGCATATGCGTTTTTCCTGAATATATTCTGGAAGTTAAATTTGAGAGACAGCTTTTTTTTAAAAATTGATGAATTAATTAATTTATTTTTGGCTGTGTTGGGTCTTCGTTTCTGTGCAAAGGCTTTCTCTAGTTGTGGCAAGCGGGTGCCACTCTTTATCGCGGTGCACGGACCTCTCACTATCGCGGCCTCCCTTGTTGCGGAGCACAGGCTCCAGACGCGCAGGCTCAGTAGTTGTGGCTCACGGGGCTAGTTGCTCCGCGGCATGTGGGATCTTCCCAGACCAGGGCTCGAACCTGTGTCCCCTGCATTAGCAGGCAGATTCTCAACCACTGCGCCACCAGGGAAGCCCCTTGAATAGTTTTGTATTTAAAATTTGTCTGTGGGGACTTCCCTGGTGACGCAGTGGTTAAGAGTCCGCCTGCCAATGCAGGGGCCACGGGGTCGAGCCCTGGTCCGGGAAGATCCCACATGCCTCAGAGCAACCAAGCCTGCGCGGCATAACTACTGAAGCCTGCGTGCCAGAGCCCGTGCTCGCCCACAAGAGAAGCCACCGCAATGAGAAGCCCGTGCACCACAACGAAGAGTAGCCCCGCTCGACGCAACTAGAGAAAGCCCACATGCAGCAGCGAAGACCCAACGCAGCCAAAAATAAATTATAAACTAAAATAAAATTTGCCTCTGAATAACTTTGAGTGAATTTGGTATAAGTTGTAAAGTTTGCATCTACATTCACTTCATTCCAAATGGTTTCCAATTAATTGTTCCTTAACTACTTTTAGAAAACTTTTGGGATAGAGACTCCATTTTCGTTGGAATTTCCAGTTGAATGGATTCAGCAGTCCTGTCAGTAGGGCACGCTGCCTCCAGTGACCTGTGAGGGAGGCGCGGCCTGCACTTCCTGCACTGACCACAGGGTGGCGCCGAGTTCGCCTCTCTGACCCACAGCGCATGCTCGTTCCCTGCGAACTCGATTGTGAGGGCAGCTGAGAGGAGTTGAGCCTCCTCAGGCGCGGGGGCGGGGGCGGGGGCCTTCGGGTAGGACGCCCGGCTCAGCGTCTCTGCTGAGAGGAGCTCGGTCTCCGTCTCCTCAGGACTCGCTGGGGTTTCGGCTTCAGGACAAAGTGGGGCTGCGTCCACGCTGACTAGGGAACTAGGTTTCCTGAGGACCCAGGTGATGCCTGAGGAAAAGGTGAAGACACGGTGAGGAAAAGTGGGGAGAAGCTTCCTGTGGGCGGCTGACCGTTGAGGGGGTCCGTCTTCGTGTGAGCGAGGGAGGGCTTGGCGTGGAAAGCTGGGTGTTTGGTCAGGTTTGTGTGCAGGGTAGCCAGCGTGAGTTACGGGGCGTCCAGTTTTCCCAGCACCATTTATCGTGGGGAGTGTCGTGCTCCTTGGTGTGTCCTTGGTCCCTGTGTCATAAATTCACCGACCCCGTCCGTGTGGGTTGAATTCTGGTCTCTCTGTCCTGTTCCTCTGGCCCCTGTGCCCGTTTTGAGCCAGTTCCACACTGTTTTGGTGACTGTAGCTTCTCAGCAGAGTGTGACATCAGGGAGGGAGATGCCTCCAGCCCGTTCTCTTTTTTCAGGGTTTCTTTGGCTATTTGGGGTCCTTTGTGGTTCCCCACAGATATTAGGAGGATTTGCTCTATTTGGGGGGAAAATACCATGGAATTTTGGGAGGGATTGCATTCACTGTGTCCACTGCTTTGGGTAGCATGGATATTTTAACAATATTAATTGTTCCATTCCATGAGAACAGGATATCTTTCCATTTATTGGTGTGATTTGCAATGTCTTCATCAATGTCTTCAAGTTTTCAGTGTGCAGGTCTTTCACCTCCTTGGTTGACTTTATTCCCAGGTATTTTGTTCTTTTTGATGCATTTGTAAATAGGGTTGCTTTCTTTCTCTTTCTGATGGTTCGTTATTAGTGTTTAGAAAGGCAAGTGATTTCTGTGTATTGATTTTGCAACTTTACTGAATTGATTTATTAGTTCTAATAGTTTTTTTGTGGAATGAAGTGGAAAATTGGAATTCAAAACTCCCACTGTTTCTACCATATCCAGGTCGTCCACAACACGGAGGACAGCGGCTCCTAATATAACCTTCCCACAGTGCCTCTAAATGACATGTGGACTTTGGGTGAACTGGATCTGGGTAAGGCTTGGCTTCTATATGGAAGTTTGATGTTTTCTCTGCTTTTCTGGCATGCTGTTGACATACATGATGTTTTGAAAAGTAATTGACTTTCCAGTAATTTCCAACATACAACTTTACATACATAAAAACAAGTCTTGTACCTTGATTAAATATACTCCTAAATCTTGATGTTGACATTATTAAAAATGGAATTGTTCTCATAAATTCTTTTTCAGATTATTTTTTGCCAGCGTATGCATATAAGATAGATGTTCATGAATTGATCTTTTGTTCGATAACTTTGCTTATTAATGAGTTGATTAGCTCAAATAATTTCTTTATGATTATAGTTAGTTTTATATATAAGATGATGTGACCTAGGTTCTGTGAAGAGACACGGTTTTAATTTTTCCATTCACCCATGGATGCCTTTTCTTTCTTTCCTCAAGATTCTGGGTAGAACTTCCAGTACACTATTGAGTAACGGTGATGAAGGCCAGCTTCCTGGCCCTGTTCCTGATTTCAGGAGTAAATCTTTCAGTCTTTAACGTTGAGCAGGATGTTTGCTGTGGCTTTCTGTACTACTCTTTTCCATATTGAGCAAATTTCCTTTTATTCCTGCTTTCTTGAGTGTTTTTCATGAAATAACACTGGATTTTCATTGTAGAGTTTTTGCATTAATTGATATGATTATGTGTTTTTACTTCACACCATTATTGTGGTTGAATACATTGCTTACTTTTCATATGTTGAGCAACCTGAAATTCCTGGTGTAGAGATACTTGCTTATGGCATTATCCATTTAAAGTTCTGTTGGTTTCATGTTGCTATTATTGTGTGATAGATTTTTACATTCCTATTTATAAGTTGTACTGGGGTAGTTTTCTTGTTTTTTTCCTTTATTTTTAAAATCTTTTTTAAAATAGTGGTTTTATTTCATTTTAATTATTTATTTATTTTGGCCACATCCCATGGCTCGTGGGATCTTAGTTCCCCAGTCAGGGATCGAACCCGAGCCCTTGGCAGTGAAAGCACAGAGTCCTAACTGCTGGGCCACCAGAGTATTCCCCAGTTTTCTTTTTCAAGATGTATTTGTATAATCTGATTAGACTTGGCTTGGTGTAAGTGGTTTGGAGGGTTAGCATTAGGGCTGGGGCTGGTGTGAGGGTTGGGGCTGTGTATGGTTTATGGTTGCTGTTATGGTTTAAGTTTTATGGTTAATGAGTTATTTATGGGTATGGTTAATGACTATATTTTATGGTTTGGTTATGGTTATGGTTTAGCTTATTGGTTAAGGTTTATGGTTTTGGTCTCAGGGTGTTAGGGTTCTGTGTTAGAGTGGGTGTTAGGGTATGGGTGAGAATTGGGGTACAGGTAGGATGCGGGTAGAGCATGGGTTAGGGTAAGGTACAGGTTTAGGGTACGGGTTAGGCTAAGGTTAGGTCAGGGCTTAGGGTCAGGATCAGAGTTTAGGGTTAGGGTCCATGTCAGGATTAGCGTCAAGGTTGAGCGAGGCCATTGTTTGCTGCTCCTCCAGTGCTGGATTCTGATTGATAGATGAATGAAATGTCTGCTCTGGTCACCCACTGTTTCAAATTGAGCTCAGCCTTAGTCAAGGGTTCTTAGGGCCTCAGAGGTCATGCAGGGTTTCCCTCCACCCTCCCTCCTGGGAAGGGTGATGCAGGCCCCACTCTGTCTGGGCAGCCCCAGGTCCAGCATGGCCCTGACATGCAGGATACTAAGTAGACGTGATGTAAGACTCGGTGCATCAGTCTGCCAGCCCCCAGGTGCTGCCTTTTTTTTTTTTCCCCTTAATTAATTAATTAATTAATTTTGGGCTGTGTTGGGTCTGCATTGCTGCACGGAGGCTTTCTCTAGTTGCGGCGAGTGGGGGCTTCTCATTGCGGTGGCTTCTCTTGTTGCAGAGCACAGGCTCTAAGCGCGTGGGCTTCAGCAGTCGGGGCTCGCGGGTTCTAGAGCGCAGGCTCAGTAGTTGTGGTGCACGGGCTTAGTTGCTCCACAGCATGTGGGATCTTCCCGGACCAGGGCTCAAACCCGTGTCCCCTGCATGGGCAGGTGAATTCTTAACCACTGCGCCACCAGGGAAGTCTGGTGTTGCGTTCGTGAGGGCTGGTGGGGCCCTCTTGGGACTGGACGGATCCTTTGTTCCATCTGCACGGGTGTCCAAGCAGGTCTCAGGACAGCCCTTGGCCTCTGAGCATCCAGGCAGGCACCCACGTTCCTCCAGCTCAGGTTAGCCTTGGCCCCTCCAGCCCCCGTGGCCAATTACTGAGCTGATTGTGTCTTTACTCTTTAAAATTAAATCACTCTCTCCAGGTGGGCGAGAAGTTTACTTGTGAACTTGGTTAGGGTTAGGGGTTAGGGGTTAAGGGTTAGGTGTTAGGGTCAGGGTTAGGGCTAGGGCTAGGGCTAGGGGTTAGGGTTAGGCTTAGGGTTGGGTTATTGTTAGGGGTTAGGGTTAGGGTTTAGGGTTAGGGTTAGGGTTAGTTTTGGGTTAGGGTTAGGGTTATGGTAGGGTTAAGGTTGGGCTAGGGTTGGGTTAGGGTTAGGGTTAGGGTTAGGGTTTAGGTTTAGGGTTAGGGTTAGTGTTGGGTTAGGGTTAGGGTTAAGGTAGGGTTAGGGTTGTGTTAGGGTTAGGGTTAGGGTTAGGGTTTAGGGTTAGGGTGTCCAGCCTTACGTCCCATTCAGCTGTGAGTGTAGATGTGGTCAGTCCAGTTGCATCACAGCCCCTGATTGAATTTTGTGAGAATTCCTCTCTCTCTCACTGTCTTTCTTTTTTTATAATTAATTTTTATAATGGGGTGTAGCTGATTTGCAATGTTGTGTTTCTTGGTGCTGTACATCCACCTGAGTCACTTACAGAGAGACATCAATAAATTCTTTTCTAGGTTCCAGTAGTCAGATATATGTTTTTTCTGTGAATAGAGAGTGCTGAGTCCAGTTCCTTGAACAGTGAATATGTCTTGGCGATTACATTATTGGCGTATGGAACGGTATCTGTGCCAATTTCAACCTCCTGGTTTATGCATCAACGCACCACACTTTTCCCCTTAAGCAGCCGTAAGTGTGTTTTGTAAATGTCTGATGGTGTTCTGTTTGTAATTCAGTTCACGGTTGGCGATTTTTAGATTCCCTTTATAAGTGATATCTTATGATAAGTTTCTCTTGCTGTCTAACTTATTTCACTCTCAATGACGATACATAAGTCCCCCTGAGTTGCTGTAACTGGCCTCATTTCATTGATTTCAGGGCTGAGTAATATTCCGTTGTGCTTAAGTACCAAATTTTCTTTCACCGTTTTTTCCTTCCAAGGACTATGAAGTTGTACCCAAGTCGAGGCTGTTGTAAACATAGCAGCAGTAAACGGGGTGCCTGCGTCCTGTGGATTTTTGGATTTTCCAACATATAGGCCCATGAGTGGAAGCGCCCTATGCTTTGTAGCTCTGTTTTTTAGATGTTTTAGGAAACACAGCACACTTCTCCAGAGTGGCCGTTGGCAATTTACCTTCCCCCCTTCAGCGTAACGAGGCTCCCTTTTCTCCTCTCCTTGTCCTGCATATCTGGTTTTTACCCTTTGTGAGGATGGTCCTTTTTTCTGATTCGAAGTGATACCTCTTTGTAGTGTTGATTTGCATTGCCCGCTTCTTTGGTTGGCCAAAAAGGGCGTATGCGTTTTTCCTGAATATATTCTGGAAGTTAAATTTGAGAGACAGCTTTTCTTTTTAATTGATTAAATAATTTATTTATTTTTGGCTGTGTTGGGTCTTCGTTTCTGTGCGAAGGCTTTCTCTAGTTGTGGCAAGCGGGGGCCACTCTTCATGGCGGTGCGCGGGCCTCTCACTATCGCGGCCTGTCTTGTTGCGGAGCACAGGCTCCAGACGCGCAGGTTCAGGAGTTGTGGCTCACGGGCCTGGTTGCTCCGCGGCATGTGGGATCTTCCCAGACCAGGGCTCGAACCCGTGTCCCCTGCATTAGCAGGCAGATTCTCAACCACTGCGCCACCAGGGAAGCCCCTTGAATAGTTTTGTATTTAAAGTTTGTCTGTGGGGACTTCCCTGGTGACGCAGTGGTTAAGAGTCCGCCTGCCAATGCAGGGGACACGGGCTCGAGCCCTGGTCCGGGAAGATCCCACATGCCGCAGAGCAACCAAGCCTGCGCGGCACAACTACTGAAGCCTGCGCGCCTAGAGCCCGTGCTCGCTCACAAGAGAAGCCACCGCAATGAGAAGCCCGTGCACCGCAACGAAGAGTAGCCCCGCTCGACGCAACTAGAGAAAGCCCACATGCAGCAACGAAGACCCAACGCAGCCAAACATAAATTATAAACTAAAATAAAATTTGCCTCTGAATAACTTTGAGTGAATTTGGTATAAGTTGTAAAGTTTGCATCTACATTCACTTCCTTCCAAATGGTTTCCAATTAATTGTTCCTTAACTACTTTTAGAAAACTTTTGGGATAGAGACTCCATTTTCGTTTGAATTTCCAGTTTAATGGATTCAGCAGTCCTGTCAGTAGGGCACGCTGCCTCCAGTGACCTGTGAGGGAGGCGCGGCCTGCACTTTCTGCACTGACCACAGGGTGGCGCCGAGTTCGCCTCTCTGACCCACAGCGCATGCTCCTTCCATGGAACTCCATTGTGAGGGCAGCTGAGAGGAGTTGAGCCGCCTCAGGCGCGGGGGCGGGGGCGGGGGCCTTCGGGTAGGACGCCCGGCTCAGCGTCTCTGCTGAGAGGAGCTCGGTCTCCGTCTCCTCAGGACTCGCTGGGGTTTCGGCTTCAGGACAAAATGGGGCTGCGTCCACGCTGACTGGGGAACTAGGTTTCCTGAGGACCCAGGTGATGCCTGAGGAAAAGGTGAAGAGACGGTGAGGAAAAGTGGGGAGAAGCTTCCTGTGGGCGACTGACCGTTGAGGGGGTCCGTCTTCGTGTGAGCGAGGGAGGGCTTGGCGTGGAAAGCTGGGTGTTTGGGTCAGGTTTGTGTGCAGGGTAGCCAGCGTGAGTTATGGGGCGTCCAGTTTTCCCAGCACCATTTATCGTGGGGAGTGTCGTGCTCCTTGGTGTGCCCTTGGTCCCTGTGTCATAAATTCACCGACCCCGTCCGTGTGGGTTGAATTCTGGTCTCTCTGTCCTGTTCCTCTGGTCCCTGCGCCCGTTTTGAGCCAGTTCCACACTGTTTTGGTGACTGTAGCTTCTGAGCAGAGTGTGACGTCAGGGAGGGAGATGCCTCCAGCCCGTTCTCTTTTTTCAGGGTTTCTTTGGCTATTTGGGGTCCTTTGTGGTTCCCCACAGATATTAGGAGGATTTGCTCTATTTTGGGGGGAAATACCATGGAATTTTGGGAGGGATTGCATTCCCTGTGTCCACTGCTTCGGGTAGCATGGATATTTTAACAATATTAATTGTTCCATTCCATGAGAACAGGATATCTTTCCATTTATTGGTGTGTCTTTCAATGTCTTCATCAATGTCTTCAAGTTTTCAGTGTGCAGGTCTTTCACCTCCTTGGTTGACTTTATTCCCAGGTATTTTGTTCTTTTTGATGCAGTTGTAAATAGGGTTGCTTTCTTTCTCTTTCTGATGGTTCATTATTAGTGTTTAGAAAGGCAACTGATTTCTGTGTATTGATTTTGCAACTTTACTGAATTGATTTATTAGTTCTAATAGTTTTTTTGTGGAATGAAGTGGAAAATTGGAATTCAAAAATCCCACTGTTTCTACCATATACAGGTCGTCCACAACACGGAACACGGCGGCTCCTAATATAACCTTCCCACGGTGCCTCTAAATGACATGTGGACTTTGGGTGAACTGGATCTGGGTAAGGCTTGGCTTCTATATGGAAGTTTGATGTTTTCTCTGCTTTTCTGGCATGCTGTTGACAGACATGATGTTTTGAAAAGTAATTGACTTTCCAGTAATTTCAAACATACAACTTTACATACATAAAAACAAGTCTTGTACCTTGATTAAACATACTCCTAAATATTGATGTTGACATTATTAAAAATGGAATTATTCTCATAAATTCTTTTTCAGATTATTTTTTGCCAGCGTATGCATATAAGATAGATTTTCATGAATTGATGTTTTGTTCTGTAACACTGCTTATTAATTAGTTGATTAGCTCAAATAATTTCTTTGCTGATTATAGGTAGTTTTATATATAAGATGATGTGACCTATGTTCTGTGAAGAGACACGGTTTTAATTTTTCCATTCACCCATGGATGCCTTTTCTTTCTTTCCTCAAGATTCTGGGTAGAACTTCCAGTACACTATTGAGTAACGGTGATGAAGGCCAGCTTCCTGGCCCTGTTCCTGATTTCAGGAGTAAATCTTTCAGTCTTTAACGTTGAGCAGGATGTTTGCTGTGGCTTTCTGTACTACTCTTTTCCATATTGAGCAAATTTCCTTTTATTCCTGCTTTCTTGAGTGTTTTTCATGAAATAACACTGGATTTTCATTGTAGAGTTTTTGCATTAATTGATATGATTATGTGTTTTTACTTCACACCATTATTGTGGTTGAATACATTGCTTACTTTTCATATGTTGAGCAACCTGAAATTCCTGGTGTAGAGATACTTGCTTATGGCATTATCCATTTAAAGTTCTGTTGGTTTCATGTTGCTATTATTGTGTGATAGATTTTTACATTCCTATTTATAAGTTGTACTGGGGTAGTTTTCTTGTTTTTTTCCTTTATTTTTAAAATCTTTTTTAAAATAGTGGTTTTATTTCATTTTAATTATTTATTTATTTTGGCCACATCCCATGGCTCGTGGGATCTTAGTTCCCCAGTCAGGGATCGAACCCGAGCCCTTGGCAGTGAAAGCACAGAGTCCTAACCGCTGGGCCACCAGAGTATTCCCCAGTTTTCTTTTTCAAGATGTATTTGTATAATCTGATTAGACTTGGCTTGGTGTAAGTGGTTTGGAGGGTTAGCATTAGGGCTGGGGCTGGTGTGAGGGTTGGGGCTGTGTATGGTTTATGGTTGCTGTTATGGTTTAAGTTTTATGGTTAATGAGTTATTTATGGGTATGGTTAATGACTATATTTTATGGTTTGGTTATGGTTATGGTTTAGCTTATTGGTTAAGGTTTATGGTTTTGGTCTCAGGGTGTTAGGGTTCTGTGTTAGAGTGGGTGTTAGGGTATGGGTGAGAATTGGGGTACAGGTAGGATGCGGGTAGAGCGTGGGTTAGGGTAAGGTACAGGTTTAGGGTACGGGTTAGGCTAAGGTTAGGTCAGGGCTTAGGGTCAGGATCAGAGTTTAGGGTTAGGGTCCATGTCAGGATTAGCGTCAAGGTTGAGCGAGGCCATTGTTTGCTGCTCCTCCAGTGCTGGATTCTGATTGATAGATGAATGAAATGTCTGCTCTGGTCACCCACTGTTTCAAATTGAGCTCAGCCTTAGTCAAGGGTTCTTAGGGCCTCAGAGGTCATGCAGGGTTTCCCTCCACCCTCCCTCCTGGGAAGGGTGATGCAGGCCCCACTCTGTCTGGGCAGCCCCAGGTCCAGCATGGCCCTGACATGCAGGATACTAAGTAGACGTGATGTAAGACTCGGTGCATCAGTCTGCCAGCCCCCAGGTGCTGCCTTTTTTTTTTTTCCCCTTAATTAATTAATTAATTAATTTTGGGCTGTGTTGGGTCTGCATTGCTGCACGGAGGCTTTCTCTAGTTGCGGCGAGTGGGGGCTTCTCATTGCGGTGGCTTCTCTTGTTGCAGAGCACAGGCTCTAAGCGCGTGGGCTTCAGCAGTCGGGGCTCGCGGGTTCTAGAGCGCAGGCTCAGTAGTTGTGGTGCACGGGCTTAGTTGCTCCACAGCATGTGGGATCTTCCCGGACCAGGGCTCAAACCCGTGTCCCCTGCATGGGCAGGTGAATTCTTAACCACTGCGCCACCAGGGAAGTCTGGTGTTGCGTTCGTGAGGGCTGGTGGGGCCCTCTTGGGACTGGACGGATCCTTTGTTCCATCTGCACGGGTGTCCAAGCAGGTCTCAGGACAGCCCTTGGCCTCTGAGCATCCAGGCAGGCACCCACGTTCCTCCAGCTCAGGTTAGCCTTGGCCCCTCCAGCCCCCGTGGCCAATTACTGAGCTGATTGTGTCTTTACTCTTTAAAATTAAATCACTCTCTCCAGGTGGGCGAGAAGTTTACTTGTGAACTTGGTTAGGGTTAGGGGTTAGGGGTTAAGGGTTAGGTGTTAGGGTCAGGGTTAGGGCTAGGGCTAGGGCTAGGGGTTAGGGTTAGGCTTAGGGTTGGGTTATTGTTAGGGGTTAGGGTTAGGGTTTAGGGTTAGGGTTAGGGTTAGTTTTGGGTTAGGGTTAGGGTTATGGTAGGGTTAAGGTTGGGCTAGGGTTGGGTTAGGGTTAGGGTTAGGGTTAGGGTTTAGGTTTAGGGTTAGGGTTAGTGTTGGGTTAGGGTTAGGGTTAAGGTAGGGTTAGGGTTGTGTTAGGGTTAGGGTTAGGGTTTAGGGTTAGGGTGTCCAGCCTTACGTCCCATTCAGCTGTGAGTGTAGATGTGGTCAGTCCAGTTGCATCACAGCCCCTGATTGAATTTTGTGAGAATTCCTCTCTCTCTCACTGTCTTTCTTTTTTTATAATTAATTTTTATAATGGGGTGTAGCTGATTTGCAATGTTGTGTTTCTTGGTGCTGTACATCCACCTGAGTCACTTACAGAGAGACATCAATAAATTCTTTTCTAGGTTCCAGTAGTCAGATATATGTTTTTTCTGTGAATAGAGAGTGCTGAGTCCAGTTCCTTGAACAGTGAATATGTCTTGGCGATTACATTATTGGCGTATGGAACGGTATCTGTGCCAATTTCAACCTCCTGGTTTATGCATCAACGCACCACACTTTTCCCCTTAAGCAGCCGTAAGTGTGTTTTGTAAATGTCTGATGGTGTTCTGTTTGTAATTCAGTTCACGGTTGGCGATTTTTAGATTCCCTTTATAAGTGATATCTTATGATAAGTTTCTCTTGCTGTCTAACTTATTTCACTCTCAATGACGATACATAAGTCCCCCTGAGTTGCTGTAACTGGCCTCATTTCATTGATTTCAGGGCTGAGTAATATTCCGTTGTGCTTAAGTACCAAATTTTCTTTCACCGTTTTTTCCTTCCAAGGACTATGAAGTTGTACCCAAGTCGAGGCTGTTGTAAACATAGCAGCAGTAAACGGGGTGCCTGCGTCCTGTGGATTTTTGGTTTTGCCAACATATAGGCCCATGAGTGGAAGCGCCCTATGCTTTGTAGCTCTGTTTTTTAGATGTTTCAGGAAACACAGCACACTTCTCCAGAGTGGCCGTTGGCCATTTACATTCCCCCCTTCAGCGTAACAAGGCTCCCTTTTCTCCTCTCCTTGTCCTGCATATCTGGTTTTTACCCTTTGTGAGGATGGTCCTTTTTTCTGATTCGAAGTGATACCTCTTTGTAGTGTTGATTTGCATCGCCCGCTTCTTTGGTTGGCCAAAAAGGGCATATGCGTTTTTCCTGAATATATTCTGGAAGTTAAATTTGAGAGACAGCTTTTTTTTAAAAATTGATGAATTAATTAATTTATTTTTGGCTGTGTTGGGTCTTCGTTTCTGTGCAAAGGCTTTCTCTAGTTGTGGCAAGCGGGTGCCACTCTTTATCGCGGTGCACGGACCTCTCACTATCGCGGCCTCCCTTGTTGCGGAGCACAGGCTCCAGACGCGCAGGCTCAGTAGTTGTGGCTCACGGGGCTAGTTGCTCCGCGGCATGTGGGATCTTCCCAGACCAGGGCTCGAACCTGTGTCCCCTGCATTAGCAGGCAGATTCTCAACCACTGCGCCACCAGGGAAGCCCCTTGAATAGTTTTGTATTTAAAATTTGTCTGTGGGGACTTCCCTGGTGACGCAGTGGTTAAGAGTCCGCCTGCCAATGCAGGGGCCACGGGGTCGAGCCCTGGTCCGGGAAGATCCCACATGCCTCAGAGCAACCAAGCCTGCGCGGCATAACTACTGAAGCCTGCGTGCCAGAGCCCGTGCTCGCCCACAAGAGAAGCCACCGCAATGAGAAGCCCGTGCACCACAACGAAGAGTAGCCCCGCTCGACGCAACTAGAGAAAGCCCACATGCAGCAGCGAAGACCCAACGCAGCCAAAAATAAATTATAAACTAAAATAAAATTTGCCTCTGAATAACTTTGAGTGAATTTGGTATAAGTTGTAAAGTTTGCATCTACATTCACTTCATTCCAAATGGTTTCCAATTAATTGTTCCTTAACTACTTTTAGAAAACTTTTGGGATAGAGACTCCATTTTCGTTGGAATTTCCAGTTGAATGGATTCAGCAGTCCTGTCAGTAGGGCACGCTGCCTCCAGTGACCTGTGAGGGAGGCGCGGCCTGCACTTCCTGCACTGACCACAGGGTGGCGCCGAGTTCGCCTCTCTGACCCACAGCGCATGCTCGTTCCCTGCGAACTCGATTGTGAGGGCAGCTGAGAGGAGTTGAGCCTCCTCAGGCGCGGGGGCGGGGGCCTTCGGGTAGGACGCCCGGCTCAGCGTCTCTGCCGAGAGGAGCTCGGTCTCCGTCTCCTCAGGACTCGCTGGGGTTTCGGCTTCAGGACAAAGTGGGGCTGCGTCCACGCTGACTAGGGAACTAGGTTTCCTGAGGACCCAGGTGATGCCTGAGGAAAAGGTGAAGACACGGTGAGGAAAAGTGGGGAGAAGCTTCCTGTGGGCGGCTGACCGTTGAGGGGGTCCGTCTTCGTGTGAGCGAGGGAGGGCTTGGCGTGGAAAGCTGGGTGTTTGGTCAGGTTTGTGTGCAGGGTAGCCAGCGTGAGTTACGGGGCGTCCAGTTTTCCCAGCACCATTTATCGTGGGGAGTGTCGTGCTCCTTGGTGTGTCCTTGGTCCCTGTGTCATAAATTCACCGACCCCGTCCGTGTGGGTTGAATTCTGGTCTCTCTGTCCTGTTCCTCTGGCCCCTGTGCCCGTTTTGAGCCAGTTCCACACTGTTTTGGTGACTGTAGCTTCTCAGCAGAGTGTGACATCAGGGAGGGAGATGCCTCCAGCCCGTTCTCTTTTTTCAGGGTTTCTTTGGCTATTTGGGGTCCTTTGTGGTTCCCCACAGATATTAGGAGGATTTGCTCTATTTGGGGGGAAAATACCATGGAATTTTGGGAGGGATTGCATTCACTGTGTCCACTGCTTTGGGTAGCATGGATATTTTAACAATATTAATTGTTCCATTCCATGAGAACAGGATATCTTTCCATTTATTGGTGTGATTTGCAATGTCTTCATCAATGTCTTCAAGTTTTCAGTGTGCAGGTCTTTCACCTCCTTGGTTGACTTTATTCCCAGGTATTTTGTTCTTTTTGATGCATTTGTAAATAGGGTTGCTTTCTTTCTCTTTCTGATGGTTCGTTATTAGTGTTTAGAAAGGCAAGTGATTTCTGTGTATTGATTTTGCAACTTTACTGAATTGATTTATTAGTTCTAATAGTTTTTTTGTGGAATGAAGTGGAAAATTGGAATTCAAAACTCCCACTGTTTCTACCATATCCAGGTCGTCCACAACACGGAGGACAGCGGCTCCTAATATAACCTTCCCACAGTGCCTCTAAATGACATGTGGACTTTGGGTGAACTGGATCTGGGTAAGGCTTGGCTTCTATATGGAAGTTTGATGTTTTCTCTGCTTTTCTGGCATGCTGTTGACATACATGATGTTTTGAAAAGTAATTGACTTTCCAGTAATTTCCAACATACAACTTTACATACATAAAAACAAGTCTTGTACCTTGATTAAATATACTCCTAAATCTTGATGTTGACATTATTAAAAATGGAATTGTTCTCATAAATTCTTTTTCAGATTATTTTTTGCCAGCGTATGCATATAAGATAGATGTTCATGAATTGATCTTTTGTTCGATAACTTTGCTTATTAATGAGTTGATTAGCTCAAATAATTTCTTTATGATTATAGTTAGTTTTATATATAAGATGATGTGACCTAGGTTCTGTGAAGAGACACGGTTTTAATTTTTCCATTCACCCATGGATGCCTTTTCTTTCTTTCCTCAAGATTCTGGGTAGAACTTCCAGTACACTATTGAGTAACGGTGATGAAGGCCAGCTTCCTGGCCCTGTTCCTGATTTCAGGAGTAAATCTTTCAGTCTTTAACGTTGAGCAGGATGTTTGCTGTGGCTTTCTGTACTACTCTTTTCCATATTGAGCAAATTTCCTTTTATTCCTGCTTTCTTGAGTGTTTTTCATGAAATAACACTGGATTTTCATTGTAGAGTTTTTGCATTAATTGATATGATTATGTGTTTTTACTTCACACCATTATTGTGGTTGAATACATTGCTTACTTTTCATATGTTGAGCAACCTGAAATTCCTGGTGTAGAGATACTTGCTTATGGCATTATCCATTTAAAGTTCTGTTGGTTTCATGTTGCTATTATTGTGTGATAGATTTTTACATTCCTATTTATAAGTTGTACTGGGGTAGTTTTCTTGTTTTTTTCCTTTATTTTTAAAATCTTTTTTAAAATAGTGGTTTTATTTCATTTTAATTATTTATTTATTTTGGCCACATCCCATGGCTCGTGGGATCTTAGTTCCCCAGTCAGGGATCGAACCCGAGCCCTTGGCAGTGAAAGCACAGAGTCCTAACCGCTGGGCCACCAGAGTATTCCCCAGTTTTCTTTTTCAAGATGTATTTGTATAATCTGATTAGACTTGGCTTGGTGTAAGTGGTTTGGAGGGTTAGCATTAGGGCTGGGGCTGGTGTGAGGGTTGGGGCTGTGTATGGTTTATGGTTGCTGTTATGGTTTAAGTTTTATGGTTAATGAGTTATTTATGGGTATGGTTAATGACTATATTTTATGGTTTGGTTATGGTTATGGTTTAGCTTATTGGTTAAGGTTTATGGTTTTGGTCTCAGGGTGTTAGGGTTCTGTGTTAGAGTGGGTGTTAGGGTATGGGTGAGAATTGGGGTACAGGTAGGATGCGGGTAGAGCATGGGTTAGGGTAAGGTACAGGTTTAGGGTACGGGTTAGGCTAAGGTTAGGTCAGGGCTTAGGGTCAGGATCAGAGTTTAGGGTTAGGGTCCATGTCAGGATTAGCGTCAAGGTTGAGCGAGGCCATTGTTTGCTGCTCCTCCAGTGCTGGATTCTGATTGATAGATGAATGAAATGTCTGCTCTGGTCACCCACTGTTTCAAATTGAGCTCAGCCTTAGTCAAGGGTTCTTAGGGCCTCAGAGGTCATGCAGGGTTTCCCTCCACCCTCCCTCCTGGGAAGGGTGATGCAGGCCCCACTCTGTCTGGGCAGCCCCAGGTCCAGCATGGCCCTGACATGCAGGATACTAAGTAGACGTGATGTAAGACTCGGTGCATCAGTCTGCCAGCCCCCAGGTGCTGCCTTTTTTTTTTTTCCCCTTAATTAATTAATTAATTAATTTTGGGCTGTGTTGGGTCTGCATTGCTGCACGGAGGCTTTCTCTAGTTGCGGCGAGTGGGGGCTTCTCATTGCGGTGGCTTCTCTTGTTGCAGAGCACAGGCTCTAAGCGCGTGGGCTTCAGCAGTCGGGGCTCGCGGGTTCTAGAGCGCAGGCTCAGTAGTTGTGGTGCACGGGCTTAGTTGCTCCACAGCATGTGGGATCTTCCCGGACCAGGGCTCAAACCCGTGTCCCCTGCATGGGCAGGTGAATTCTTAACCACTGCGCCACCAGGGAAGTCTGGTGTTGCGTTCGTGAGGGCTGGTGGGGCCCTCTTGGGACTGGACGGATCCTTTGTTCCATCTGCACGGGTGTCCAAGCAGGTCTCAGGACAGCCCTTGGCCTCTGAGCATCCAGGCAGGCACCCACGTTCCTCCAGCTCAGGTTAGCCTTGGCCCCTCCAGCCCCCGTGGCCAATTACTGAGCTGATTGTGTCTTTACTCTTTAAAATTAAATCACTCTCTCCAGGTGGGCGAGAAGTTTACTTGTGAACTTGGTTAGGGTTAGGGGTTAGGGGTTAAGGGTTAGGTGTTAGGGTCAGGGTTAGGGCTAGGGCTAGGGCTAGGGGTTAGGGTTAGGCTTAGGGTTGGGTTATTGTTAGGGGTTAGGGTTAGGGTTTAGGGTTAGGGTTAGGGTTAGTTTTGGGTTAGGGTTAGGGTTATGGTAGGGTTAAGGTTGGGCTAGGGTTGGGTTAGGGTTAGGGTTAGGGTTAGGGTTTAGGTTTAGGGTTAGGGTTAGTGTTGGGTTAGGGTTAGGGTTAAGGTAGGGTTAGGGTTGTGTTAGGGTTAGGGTTAGGGTTAGGGTTTAGGGTTAGGGTGTCCAGCCTTACGTCCCATTCAGCTGTGAGTGTAGATGTGGTCAGTCCAGTTGCATCACAGCCCCTGATTGAATTTTGTGAGAATTCCTCTCTCTCTCACTGTCTTTCTTTTTTTATAATTAATTTTTATAATGGGGTGTAGCTGATTTGCAATGTTGTGTTTCTTGGTGCTGTACATCCACCTGAGTCACTTACAGAGAGACATCAATAAATTCTTTTCTAGGTTCCAGTAGTCAGATATATGTTTTTTCTGTGAATAGAGAGTGCTGAGTCCAGTTCCTTGAACAGTGAATATGTCTTGGCGATTACATTATTGGCGTATGGAACGGTATCTGTGCCAATTTCAACCTCCTGGTTTATGCATCAACGCACCACACTTTTCCCCTTAAGCAGCCGTAAGTGTGTTTTGTAAATGTCTGATGGTGTTCTGTTTGTAATTCAGTTCACGGTTGGCGATTTTTAGATTCCCTTTATAAGTGATATCTTATGATAAGTTTCTCTTGCTGTCTAACTTATTTCACTCTCAATGACGATACATAAGTCCCCCTGAGTTGCTGTAACTGGCCTCATTTCATTGATTTCAGGGCTGAGTAATATTCCGTTGTGCTTAAGTACCAAATTTTCTTTCACCGTTTTTTCCTTCCAAGGACTATGAAGTTGTACCCAAGTCGAGGCTGTTGTAAACATAGCAGCAGTAAACGGGGTGCCTGCGTCCTGTGGATTTTTGGTTTTGCCAACATATAGGCCCATGAGTGGAAGCGCCCTATGCTTTGTAGCTCTGTTTTTTAGATGTTTCAGGAAACACAGCACACTTCTCCAGAGTGGCCGTTGGCCATTTACATTCCCCCCTTCAGCGTAACAAGGCTCCCTTTTCTCCTCTCCTTGTCCTGCATATCTGGTTTTTACCCTTTGTGAGGATGGTCCTTTTTTCTGATTCGAAGTGATACCTCTTTGTAGTGTTGATTTGCATCGCCCGCTTCTTTGGTTGGCCAAAAAGGGCATATGCGTTTTTCCTGAATATATTCTGGAAGTTAAATTTGAGAGACAGCTTTTTTTTAAAAATTGATGAATTAATTAATTTATTTTTGGCTGTGTTGGGTCTTCGTTTCTGTGCAAAGGCTTTCTCTAGTTGTGGCAAGCGGGTGCCACTCTTTATCGCGGTGCACGGACCTCTCACTATCGCGGCCTCCCTTGTTGCGGAGCACAGGCTCCAGACGCGCAGGCTCAGTAGTTGTGGCTCACGGGGCTAGTTGCTCCGCGGCATGTGGGATCTTCCCAGACCAGGGCTCGAACCTGTGTCCCCTGCATTAGCAGGCAGATTCTCAACCACTGCGCCACCAGGGAAGCCCCTTGAATAGTTTTGTATTTAAAATTTGTCTGTGGGGACTTCCCTGGTGACGCAGTGGTTAAGAGTCCGCCTGCCAATGCAGGGGCCACGGGGTCGAGCCCTGGTCCGGGAAGATCCCACATGCCTCAGAGCAACCAAGCCTGCGCGGCATAACTACTGAAGCCTGCGTGCCAGAGCCCGTGCTCGCCCACAAGAGAAGCCACCGCAATGAGAAGCCCGTGCACCACAACGAAGAGTAGCCCCGCTCGACGCAACTAGAGAAAGCCCACATGCAGCAGCGAAGACCCAACGCAGCCAAAAATAAATTATAAACTAAAATAAAATTTGCCTCTGAATAACTTTGAGTGAATTTGGTATAAGTTGTAAAGTTTGCATCTACATTCACTTCATTCCAAATGGTTTCCAATTAATTGTTCCTTAACTACTTTTAGAAAACTTTTGGGATAGAGACTCCATTTTCGTTGGAATTTCCAGTTGAATGGATTCAGCAGTCCTGTCAGTAGGGCACGCTGCCTCCAGTGACCTGTGAGGGAGGCGCGGCCTGCACTTCCTGCACTGACCACAGGGTGGCGCCGAGTTCGCCTCTCTGACCCACAGCGCATGCTCGTTCCCTGCGAACTCGATTGTGAGGGCAGCTGAGAGGAGTTGAGCCTCCTCAGGCGCGGGGGCGGGGGCCTTCGGGTAGGACGCCCGGCTCAGCGTCTCTGCCGAGAGGAGCTCGGTCTCCGTCTCCTCAGGACTCGCTGGGGTTTCGGCTTCAGGACAAAGTGGGGCTGCGTCCACGCTGACTAGGGAACTAGGTTTCCTGAGGACCCAGGTGATGCCTGAGGAAAAGGTGAAGACACGGTGAGGAAAAGTGGGGAGAAGCTTCCTGTGGGCGGCTGACCGTTGAGGGGGTCCGTCTTCGTGTGAGCGAGGGAGGGCTTGGCGTGGAAAGCTGGGTGTTTGGTCAGGTTTGTGTGCAGGGTAGCCAGCGTGAGTTACGGGGCGTCCAGTTTTCCCAGCACCATTTATCGTGGGGAGTGTCGTGCTCCTTGGTGTGTCCTTGGTCCCTGTGTCATAAATTCACCGACCCCGTCCGTGTGGGTTGAATTCTGGTCTCTCTGTCCTGTTCCTCTGGCCCCTGTGCCCGTTTTGAGCCAGTTCCACACTGTTTTGGTGACTGTAGCTTCTCAGCAGAGTGTGACATCAGGGAGGGAGATGCCTCCAGCCCGTTCTCTTTTTTCAGGGTTTCTTTGGCTATTTGGGGTCCTTTGTGGTTCCCCACAGATATTAGGAGGATTTGCTCTATTTGGGGGGAAAATACCATGGAATTTTGGGAGGGATTGCATTCACTGTGTCCACTGCTTTGGGTAGCATGGATATTTTAACAATATTAATTGTTCCATTCCATGAGAACAGGATATCTTTCCATTTATTGGTGTGATTTGCAATGTCTTCATCAATGTCTTCAAGTTTTCAGTGTGCAGGTCTTTCACCTCCTTGGTTGACTTTATTCCCAGGTATTTTGTTCTTTTTGATGCATTTGTAAATAGGGTTGCTTTCTTTCTCTTTCTGATGGTTCGTTATTAGTGTTTAGAAAGGCAAGTGATTTCTGTGTATTGATTTTGCAACTTTACTGAATTGATTTATTAGTTCTAATAGTTTTTTTGTGGAATGAAGTGGAAAATTGGAATTCAAAACTCCCACTGTTTCTACCATATCCAGGTCGTCCACAACACGGAGGACAGCGGCTCCTAATATAACCTTCCCACAGTGCCTCTAAATGACATGTGGACTTTGGGTGAACTGGATCTGGGTAAGGCTTGGCTTCTATATGGAAGTTTGATGTTTTCTCTGCTTTTCTGGCATGCTGTTGACATACATGATGTTTTGAAAAGTAATTGACTTTCCAGTAATTTCCAACATACAACTTTACATACATAAAAACAAGTCTTGTACCTTGATTAAATATACTCCTAAATCTTGATGTTGACATTATTAAAAATGGAATTGTTCTCATAAATTCTTTTTCAGATTATTTTTTGCCAGCGTATGCATATAAGATAGATGTTCATGAATTGATCTTTTGTTCGATAACTTTGCTTATTAATGAGTTGATTAGCTCAAATAATTTCTTTATGATTATAGTTAGTTTTATATATAAGATGATGTGACCTAGGTTCTGTGAAGAGACACGGTTTTAATTTTTCCATTCACCCATGGATGCCTTTTCTTTCTTTCCTCAAGATTCTGGGTAGAACTTCCAGTACACTATTGAGTAACGGTGATGAAGGCCAGCTTCCTGGCCCTGTTCCTGATTTCAGGAGTAAATCTTTCAGTCTTTAACGTTGAGCAGGATGTTTGCTGTGGCTTTCTGTACTACTCTTTTCCATATTGAGCAAATTTCCTTTTATTCCTGCTTTCTTGAGTGTTTTTCATGAAATAACACTGGATTTTCATTGTAGAGTTTTTGCATTAATTGATATGATTATGTGTTTTTACTTCACACCATTATTGTGGTTGAATACATTGCTTACTTTTCATATGTTGAGCAACCTGAAATTCCTGGTGTAGAGATACTTGCTTATGGCATTATCCATTTAAAGTTCTGTTGGTTTCATGTTGCTATTATTGTGTGATAGATTTTTACATTCCTATTTATAAGTTGTACTGGGGTAGTTTTCTTGTTTTTTTCCTTTATTTTTAAAATCTTTTTTAAAATAGTGGTTTTATTTCATTTTAATTATTTATTTATTTTGGCCACATCCCATGGCTCGTGGGATCTTAGTTCCCCAGTCAGGGATCGAACCCGAGCCCTTGGCAGTGAAAGCACAGAGTCCTAACCGCTGGGCCACCAGAGTATTCCCCAGTTTTCTTTTTCAAGATGTATTTGTATAATCTGATTAGACTTGGCTTGGTGTAAGTGGTTTGGAGGGTTAGCATTAGGGCTGGGGCTGGTGTGAGGGTTGGGGCTGTGTATGGTTTATGGTTGCTGTTATGGTTTAAGTTTTATGGTTAATGAGTTATTTATGGGTATGGTTAATGACTATATTTTATGGTTTGGTTATGGTTATGGTTTAGCTTATTGGTTAAGGTTTATGGTTTTGGTCTCAGGGTGTTAGGGTTCTGTGTTAGAGTGGGTGTTAGGGTATGGGTGAGAATTGGGGTACAGGTAGGATGCGGGTAGAGCATGGGTTAGGGTAAGGTACAGGTTTAGGGTACGGGTTAGGCTAAGGTTAGGTCAGGGCTTAGGGTCAGGATCAGAGTTTAGGGTTAGGGTCCATGTCAGGATTAGCGTCAAGGTTGAGCGAGGCCATTGTTTGCTGCTCCTCCAGTGCTGGATTCTGATTGATAGATGAATGAAATGTCTGCTCTGGTCACCCACTGTTTCAAATTGAGCTCAGCCTTAGTCAAGGGTTCTTAGGGCCTCAGAGGTCATGCAGGGTTTCCCTCCACCCTCCCTCCTGGGAAGGGTGATGCAGGCCCCACTCTGTCTGGGCAGCCCCAGGTCCAGCATGGCCCTGACATGCAGGATACTAAGTAGACGTGATGTAAGACTCGGTGCATCAGTCTGCCAGCCCCCAGGTGCTGCCTTTTTTTTTTTTCCCCTTAATTAATTAATTAATTAATTTTGGGCTGTGTTGGGTCTGCATTGCTGCACGGAGGCTTTCTCTAGTTGCGGCGAGTGGGGGCTTCTCATTGCGGTGGCTTCTCTTGTTGCAGAGCACAGGCTCTAAGCGCGTGGGCTTCAGCAGTCGGGGCTCGCGGGTTCTAGAGCGCAGGCTCAGTAGTTGTGGTGCACGGGCTTAGTTGCTCCACAGCATGTGGGATCTTCCCGGACCAGGGCTCAAACCCGTGTCCCCTGCATGGGCAGGTGAATTCTTAACCACTGCGCCACCAGGGAAGTCTGGTGTTGCGTTCGTGAGGGCTGGTGGGGCCCTCTTGGGACTGGACGGATCCTTTGTTCCATCTGCACGGGTGTCCAAGCAGGTCTCAGGACAGCCCTTGGCCTCTGAGCATCCAGGCAGGCACCCACGTTCCTCCAGCTCAGGTTAGCCTTGGCCCCTCCAGCCCCCGTGGCCAATTACTGAGCTGATTGTGTCTTTACTCTTTAAAATTAAATCACTCTCTCCAGGTGGGCGAGAAGTTTACTTGTGAACTTGGTTAGGGTTAGGGGTTAGGGGTTAAGGGTTAGGTGTTAGGGTCAGGGTTAGGGCTAGGGCTAGGGCTAGGGGTTAGGGTTAGGCTTAGGGTTGGGTTATTGTTAGGGGTTAGGGTTAGGGTTTAGGGTTAGGGTTAGGGTTAGTTTTGGGTTAGGGTTAGGGTTATGGTAGGGTTAAGGTTGGGCTAGGGTTGGGTTAGGGTTAGGGTTAGGGTTAGGGTTTAGGTTTAGGGTTAGGGTTAGTGTTGGGTTAGGGTTAGGGTTAAGGTAGGGTTAGGGTTGTGTTAGGGTTAGGGTTAGGGTTAGGGTTTAGGGTTAGGGTGTCCAGCCTTACGTCCCATTCAGCTGTGAGTGTAGATGTGGTCAGTCCAGTTGCATCACAGCCCCTGATTGAATTTTGTGAGAATTCCTCTCTCTCTCACTGTCTTTCTTTTTTTATAATTAATTTTTATAATGGGGTGTAGCTGATTTGCAATGTTGTGTTTCTTGGTGCTGTACATCCACCTGAGTCACTTACAGAGAGACATCAATAAATTCTTTTCTAGGTTCCAGTAGTCAGATATATGTTTTTTCTGTGAATAGAGAGTGCTGAGTCCAGTTCCTTGAACAGTGAATATGTCTTGGCGATTACATTATTGGCGTATGGAACGGTATCTGTGCCAATTTCAACCTCCTGGTTTATGCATCAACGCACCACACTTTTCCCCTTAAGCAGCCGTAAGTGTGTTTTGTAAATGTCTGATGGTGTTCTGTTTGTAATTCAGTTCACGGTTGGCGATTTTTAGATTCCCTTTATAAGTGATATCTTATGATAAGTTTCTCTTGCTGTCTAACTTATTTCACTCTCAATGACGATACATAAGTCCCCCTGAGTTGCTGTAACTGGCCTCATTTCATTGATTTCAGGGCTGAGTAATATTCCGTTGTGCTTAAGTACCAAATTTTCTTTCACCGTTTTTTCCTTCCAAGGACTATGAAGTTGTACCCAAGTCGAGGCTGTTGTAAACATAGCAGCAGTAAACGGGGTGCCTGCGTCCTGTGGATTTTTGGTTTTGCCAACATATAGGCCCATGAGTGGAAGCGCCCTATGCTTTGTAGCTCTGTTTTTTAGATGTTTCAGGAAACACAGCACACTTCTCCAGAGTGGCCGTTGGCCATTTACATTCCCCCCTTCAGCGTAACAAGGCTCCCTTTTCTCCTCTCCTTGTCCTGCATATCTGGTTTTTACCCTTTGTGAGGATGGTCCTTTTTTCTGATTCGAAGTGATACCTCTTTGTAGTGTTGATTTGCATCGCCCGCTTCTTTGGTTGGCCAAAAAGGGCATATGCGTTTTTCCTGAATATATTCTGGAAGTTAAATTTGAGAGACAGCTTTTTTTTAAAAATTGATGAATTAATTAATTTATTTTTGGCTGTGTTGGGTCTTCGTTTCTGTGCAAAGGCTTTCTCTAGTTGTGGCAAGCGGGTGCCACTCTTTATCGCGGTGCACGGACCTCTCACTATCGCGGCCTCCCTTGTTGCGGAGCACAGGCTCCAGACGCGCAGGCTCAGTAGTTGTGGCTCACGGGGCTAGTTGCTCCGCGGCATGTGGGATCTTCCCAGACCAGGGCTCGAACCTGTGTCCCCTGCATTAGCAGGCAGATTCTCAACCACTGCGCCACCAGGGAAGCCCCTTGAATAGTTTTGTATTTAAAATTTGTCTGTGGGGACTTCCCTGGTGACGCAGTGGTTAAGAGTCCGCCTGCCAATGCAGGGGCCACGGGGTCGAGCCCTGGTCCGGGAAGATCCCACATGCCTCAGAGCAACCAAGCCTGCGCGGCATAACTACTGAAGCCTGCGTGCCAGAGCCCGTGCTCGCCCACAAGAGAAGCCACCGCAATGAGAAGCCCGTGCACCACAACGAAGAGTAGCCCCGCTCGACGCAACTAGAGAAAGCCCACATGCAGCAGCGAAGACCCAACGCAGCCAAAAATAAATTATAAACTAAAATAAAATTTGCCTCTGAATAACTTTGAGTGAATTTGGTATAAGTTGTAAAGTTTGCATCTACATTCACTTCATTCCAAATGGTTTCCAATTAATTGTTCCTTAACTACTTTTAGAAAACTTTTGGGATAGAGACTCCATTTTCGTTGGAATTTCCAGTTGAATGGATTCAGCAGTCCTGTCAGTAGGGCACGCTGCCTCCAGTGACCTGTGAGGGAGGCGCGGCCTGCACTTCCTGCACTGACCACAGGGTGGCGCCGAGTTCGCCTCTCTGACCCACAGCGCATGCTCGTTCCCTGCGAACTCGATTGTGAGGGCAGCTGAGAGGAGTTGAGCCTCCTCAGGCGCGGGGGCGGGGGCCTTCGGGTAGGACGCCCGGCTCAGCGTCTCTGCTGAGAGGAGCTCGGTCTCCGTCTCCTCAGGACTCGCTGGGGTTTCGGCTTCAGGACAAAGTGGGGCTGCGTCCACGCTGACTAGGGAACTAGGTTTCCTGAGGACCCAGGTGATGCCTGAGGAAAAGGTGAAGACACGGTGAGGAAAAGTGGGGAGAAGCTTCCTGTGGGCGGCTGACCGTTGAGGGGGTCCGTCTTCGTGTGAGCGAGGGAGGGCTTGGCGTGGAAAGCTGGGTGTTTGGTCAGGTTTGTGTGCAGGGTAGCCAGCGTGAGTTACGGGGCGTCCAGTTTTCCCAGCACCATTTATCGTGGGGAGTGTCGTGCTCCTTGGTGTGTCCTTGGTCCCTGTGTCATAAATTCACCGACCCCGTCCGTGTGGGTTGAATTCTGGTCTCTCTGTCCTGTTCCTCTGGCCCCTGTGCCCGTTTTGAGCCAGTTCCACACTGTTTTGGTGACTGTAGCTTCTCAGCAGAGTGTGACATCAGGGAGGGAGATGCCTCCAGCCCGTTCTCTTTTTTCAGGGTTTCTTTGGCTATTTGGGGTCCTTTGTGGTTCCCCACAGATATTAGGAGGATTTGCTCTATTTGGGGGGAAAATACCATGGAATTTTGGGAGGGATTGCATTCACTGTGTCCACTGCTTTGGGTAGCATGGATATTTTAACAATATTAATTGTTCCATTCCATGAGAACAGGATATCTTTCCATTTATTGGTGTGATTTGCAATGTCTTCATCAATGTCTTCAAGTTTTCAGTGTGCAGGTCTTTCACCTCCTTGGTTGACTTTATTCCCAGGTATTTTGTTCTTTTTGATGCATTTGTAAATAGGGTTGCTTTCTTTCTCTTTCTGATGGTTCGTTATTAGTGTTTAGAAAGGCAAGTGATTTCTGTGTATTGATTTTGCAACTTTACTGAATTGATTTATTAGTTCTAATAGTTTTTTTGTGGAATGAAGTGGAAAATTGGAATTCAAAACTCCCACTGTTTCTACCATATCCAGGTCGTCCACAACACGGAGGACAGCGGCTCCTAATATAACCTTCCCACAGTGCCTCTAAATGACATGTGGACTTTGGGTGAACTGGATCTGGGTAAGGCTTGGCTTCTATATGGAAGTTTGATGTTTTCTCTGCTTTTCTGGCATGCTGTTGACATACATGATGTTTTGAAAAGTAATTGACTTTCCAGTAATTTCCAACATACAACTTTACATACATAAAAACAAGTCTTGTACCTTGATTAAATATACTCCTAAATCTTGATGTTGACATTATTAAAAATGGAATTGTTCTCATAAATTCTTTTTCAGATTATTTTTTGCCAGCGTATGCATATAAGATAGATGTTCATGAATTGATCTTTTGTTCGATAACTTTGCTTATTAATGAGTTGATTAGCTCAAATAATTTCTTTATGATTATAGTTAGTTTTATATATAAGATGATGTGACCTAGGTTCTGTGAAGAGACACGGTTTTAATTTTTCCATTCACCCATGGATGCCTTTTCTTTCTTTCCTCAAGATTCTGGGTAGAACTTCCAGTACACTATTGAGTAACGGTGATGAAGGCCAGCTTCCTGGCCCTGTTCCTGATTTCAGGAGTAAATCTTTCAGTCTTTAACGTTGAGCAGGATGTTTGCTGTGGCTTTCTGTACTACTCTTTTCCATATTGAGCAAATTTCCTTTTATTCCTGCTTTCTTGAGTGTTTTTCATGAAATAACACTGGATTTTCATTGTAGAGTTTTTGCATTAATTGATATGATTATGTGTTTTTACTTCACACCATTATTGTGGTTGAATACATTGCTTACTTTTCATATGTTGAGCAACCTGAAATTCCTGGTGTAGAGATACTTGCTTATGGCATTATCCATTTAAAGTTCTGTTGGTTTCATGTTGCTATTATTGTGTGATAGATTTTTACATTCCTATTTATAAGTTGTACTGGGGTAGTTTTCTTGTTTTTTTCCTTTATTTTTAAAATCTTTTTTAAAATAGTGGTTTTATTTCATTTTAATTATTTATTTATTTTGGCCACATCCCATGGCTCGTGGGATCTTAGTTCCCCAGTCAGGGATCGAACCCGAGCCCTTGGCAGTGAAAGCACAGAGTCCTAACCGCTGGGCCACCAGAGTATTCCCCAGTTTTCTTTTTCAAGATGTATTTGTATAATCTGATTAGACTTGGCTTGGTGTAAGTGGTTTGGAGGGTTAGCATTAGGGCTGGGGCTGGTGTGAGGGTTGGGGCTGTGTATGGTTTATGGTTGCTGTTATGGTTTAAGTTTTATGGTTAATGAGTTATTTATGGGTATGGTTAATGACTATATTTTATGGTTTGGTTATGGTTATGGTTTAGCTTATTGGTTAAGGTTTATGGTTTTGGTCTCAGGGTGTTAGGGTTCTGTGTTAGAGTGGGTGTTAGGGTATGGGTGAGAATTGGGGTACAGGTAGGATGCGGGTAGAGCATGGGTTAGGGTAAGGTACAGGTTTAGGGTACGGGTTAGGCTAAGGTTAGGTCAGGGCTTAGGGTCAGGATCAGAGTTTAGGGTTAGGGTCCATGTCAGGATTAGCGTCAAGGTTGAGCGAGGCCATTGTTTGCTGCTCCTCCAGTGCTGGATTCTGATTGATAGATGAATGAAATGTCTGCTCTGGTCACCCACTGTTTCAAATTGAGCTCAGCCTTAGTCAAGGGTTCTTAGGGCCTCAGAGGTCATGCAGGGTTTCCCTCCACCCTCCCTCCTGGGAAGGGTGATGCAGGCCCCACTCTGTCTGGGCAGCCCCAGGTCCAGCATGGCCCTGACATGCAGGATACTAAGTAGACGTGATGTAAGACTCGGTGCATCAGTCTGCCAGCCCCCAGGTGCTGCCTTTTTTTTTTTTCCCCTTAATTAATTAATTAATTAATTTTGGGCTGTGTTGGGTCTGCATTGCTGCACGGAGGCTTTCTCTAGTTGCGGCGAGTGGGGGCTTCTCATTGCGGTGGCTTCTCTTGTTGCAGAGCACAGGCTCTAAGCGCGTGGGCTTCAGCAGTCGGGGCTCGCGGGTTCTAGAGCGCAGGCTCAGTAGTTGTGGTGCACGGGCTTAGTTGCTCCACAGCATGTGGGATCTTCCCGGACCAGGGCTCAAACCCGTGTCCCCTGCATGGGCAGGTGAATTCTTAACCACTGCGCCACCAGGGAAGTCTGGTGTTGCGTTCGTGAGGGCTGGTGGGGCCCTCTTGGGACTGGACGGATCCTTTGTTCCATCTGCACGGGTGTCCAAGCAGGTCTCAGGACAGCCCTTGGCCTCTGAGCATCCAGGCAGGCACCCACGTTCCTCCAGCTCAGGTTAGCCTTGGCCCCTCCAGCCCCCGTGGCCAATTACTGAGCTGATTGTGTCTTTACTCTTTAAAATTAAATCACTCTCTCCAGGTGGGCGAGAAGTTTACTTGTGAACTTGGTTAGGGTTAGGGGTTAGGGGTTAAGGGTTAGGTGTTAGGGTCAGGGTTAGGGCTAGGGCTAGGGCTAGGGGTTAGGGTTAGGCTTAGGGTTGGGTTATTGTTAGGGGTTAGGGTTAGGGTTTAGGGTTAGGGTTAGGGTTAGTTTTGGGTTAGGGTTAGGGTTATGGTAGGGTTAAGGTTGGGCTAGGGTTGGGTTAGGGTTAGGGTTAGGGTTAGGGTTTAGGTTTAGGGTTAGGGTTAGTGTTGGGTTAGGGTTAGGGTTAAGGTAGGGTTAGGGTTGTGTTAGGGTTAGGGTTAGGGTTAGGGTTTAGGGTTAGGGTGTCCAGCCTTACGTCCCATTCAGCTGTGAGTGTAGATGTGGTCAGTCCAGTTGCATCACAGCCCCTGATTGAATTTTGTGAGAATTCCTCTCTCTCTCACTGTCTTTCTTTTTTTATAATTAATTTTTATAATGGGGTGTAGCTGATTTGTAATGTTGTGTTTCTTGGTGCTGTACATCCACCTGAGTCACTTACAGAGAGACATCAATAAATTCTTTTCTAGGTTCCAGTAGTCAGATATATGTTTTTTCTGTGAATAGAGAGTGCTGAGTCCAGTTCCTTGAACAGTGAATATGTCTTGGCGATTACATTATTGGCGTATGGAACGGTATCTGTGCCAATTTCAACCTCCTGGTTTATGCATCAACGCACCACACTTTTCCCCTTAAGCAGCCGTAAGTGTGTTTTGTAAATGTCTGATGGTGTTCTGTTTGTAATTCAGTTCACGGTTGGCGATTTTTAGATTCCCTTTATAAGTGATATCTTATGATAAGTTTCTCTTGCTGTCTAACTTATTTCACTCTCAATGACGATACATAAGTCCCCCTGAGTTGCTGTAACTGGCCTCATTTCATTGATTTCAGGGCTGAGTAATATTCCGTTGTGCTTAAGTACCAAATTTTCTTTCACCGTTTTTTCCTTCCAAGGACTATGAAGTTGTACCCAAGTCGAGGCTGTTGTAAACATAGCAGCAGTAAACGGGGTGCCTGCGTCCTGTGGATTTTTGGTTTTGCCAACATATAGGCCCATGAGTGGAAGCGCCCTATGCTTTGTAGCTCTGTTTTTTAGATGTTTCAGGAAACACAGCACACTTCTCCAGAGTGGCCGTTGGCCATTTACATTCCCCCCTTCAGCGTAACAAGGCTCCCTTTTCTCCTCTCCTTGTCCTGCATATCTGGTTTTTACCCTTTGTGAGGATGGTCCTTTTTTCTGATTCGAAGTGATACCTCTTTGTAGTGTTGATTTGCATCGCCCGCTTCTTTGGTTGGCCAAAAAGGGCATATGCGTTTTTCCTGAATATATTCTGGAAGTTAAATTTGAGAGACAGCTTTTTTTTAAAAATTGATGAATTAATTAATTTATTTTTGGCTGTGTTGGGTCTTCGTTTCTGTGCAAAGGCTTTCTCTAGTTGTGGCAAGCGGGTGCCACTCTTTATCGCGGTGCACGGACCTCTCACTATCGCGGCCTCCCTTGTTGCGGAGCACAGGCTCCAGACGCGCAGGCTCAGTAGTTGTGGCTCACGGGGCTAGTTGCTCCGCGGCATGTGGGATCTTCCCAGACCAGGGCTCGAACCTGTGTCCCCTGCATTAGCAGGCAGATTCTCAACCACTGCGCCACCAGGGAAGCCCCTTGAATAGTTTTGTATTTAAAATTTGTCTGTGGGGACTTCCCTGGTGACGCAGTGGTTAAGAGTCCGCCTGCCAATGCAGGGGCCACGGGGTCGAGCCCTGGTCCGGGAAGATCCCACATGCCTCAGAGCAACCAAGCCTGCGCGGCATAACTACTGAAGCCTGCGTGCCAGAGCCCGTGCTCGCCCACAAGAGAAGCCACCGCAATGAGAAGCCCGTGCACCACAACGAAGAGTAGCCCCGCTCGACGCAACTAGAGAAAGCCCACATGCAGCAGCGAAGACCCAACGCAGCCAAAAATAAATTATAAACTAAAATAAAATTTGCCTCTGAATAACTTTGAGTGAATTTGGTATAAGTTGTAAAGTTTGCATCTACATTCACTTCATTCCAAATGGTTTCCAATTAATTGTTCCTTAACTACTTTTAGAAAACTTTTGGGATAGAGACTCCATTTTCGTTGGAATTTCCAGTTGAATGGATTCAGCAGTCCTGTCAGTAGGGCACGCTGCCTCCAGTGACCTGTGAGGGAGGCGCGGCCTGCACTTCCTGCACTGACCACAGGGTGGCGCCGAGTTCGCCTCTCTGACCCACAGCGCATGCTCGTTCCCTGCGAACTCGATTGTGAGGGCAGCTGAGAGGAGTTGAGCCTCCTCAGGCGCGGGGGCGGGGGCCTTCGGGTAGGACGCCCGGCTCAGCGTCTCTGCTGAGAGGAGCTCGGTCTCCGTCTCCTCAGGACTCGCTGGGGTTTCGGCTTCAGGACAAAGTGGGGCTGCGTCCACGCTGACTAGGGAACTAGGTTTCCTGAGGACCCAGGTGATGCCTGAGGAAAAGGTGAAGACACGGTGAGGAAAAGTGGGGAGAAGCTTCCTGTGGGCGGCTGACCGTTGAGGGGGTCCGTCTTCGTGTGAGCGAGGGAGGGCTTGGCGTGGAAAGCTGGGTGTTTGGTCAGGTTTGTGTGCAGGGTAGCCAGCGTGAGTTACGGGGCGTCCAGTTTTCCCAGCACCATTTATCGTGGGGAGTGTCGTGCTCCTTGGTGTGTCCTTGGTCCCTGTGTCATAAATTCACCGACCCCGTCCGTGTGGGTTGAATTCTGGTCTCTCTGTCCTGTTCCTCTGGCCCCTGTGCCCGTTTTGAGCCAGTTCCACACTGTTTTGGTGACTGTAGCTTCTCAGCAGAGTGTGACATCAGGGAGGGAGATGCCTCCAGCCCGTTCTCTTTTTTCAGGGTTTCTTTGGCTATTTGGGGTCCTTTGTGGTTCCCCACAGATATTAGGAGGATTTGCTCTATTTGGGGGGAAAATACCATGGAATTTTGGGAGGGATTGCATTCACTGTGTCCACTGCTTTGGGTAGCATGGATATTTTAACAATATTAATTGTTCCATTCCATGAGAACAGGATATCTTTCCATTTATTGGTGTGATTTGCAATGTCTTCATCAATGTCTTCAAGTTTTCAGTGTGCAGGTCTTTCACCTCCTTGGTTGACTTTATTCCCAGGTATTTTGTTCTTTTTGATGCATTTGTAAATAGGGTTGCTTTCTTTCTCTTTCTGATGGTTCGTTATTAGTGTTTAGAAAGGCAAGTGATTTCTGTGTATTGATTTTGCAACTTTACTGAATTGATTTATTAGTTCTAATAGTTTTTTTGTGGAATGAAGTGGAAAATTGGAATTCAAAACTCCCACTGTTTCTACCATATCCAGGTCGTCCACAACACGGAGGACAGCGGCTCCTAATATAACCTTCCCACAGTGCCTCTAAATGACATGTGGACTTTGGGTGAACTGGATCTGGGTAAGGCTTGGCTTCTATATGGAAGTTTGATGTTTTCTCTGCTTTTCTGGCATGCTGTTGACATACATGATGTTTTGAAAAGTAATTGACTTTCCAGTAATTTCCAACATACAACTTTACATACATAAAAACAAGTCTTGTACCTTGATTAAATATACTCCTAAATCTTGATGTTGACATTATTAAAAATGGAATTGTTCTCATAAATTCTTTTTCAGATTATTTTTTGCCAGCGTATGCATATAAGATAGATGTTCATGAATTGATCTTTTGTTCGATAACTTTGCTTATTAATGAGTTGATTAGCTCAAATAATTTCTTTATGATTATAGTTAGTTTTATATATAAGATGATGTGACCTAGGTTCTGTGAAGAGACACGGTTTTAATTTTTCCATTCACCCATGGATGCCTTTTCTTTCTTTCCTCAAGATTCTGGGTAGAACTTCCAGTACACTATTGAGTAACGGTGATGAAGGCCAGCTTCCTGGCCCTGTTCCTGATTTCAGGAGTAAATCTTTCAGTCTTTAACGTTGAGCAGGATGTTTGCTGTGGCTTTCTGTACTACTCTTTTCCATATTGAGCAAATTTCCTTTTATTCCTGCTTTCTTGAGTGTTTTTCATGAAATAACACTGGATTTTCATTGTAGAGTTTTTGCATTAATTGATATGATTATGTGTTTTTACTTCACACCATTATTGTGGTTGAATACATTGCTTACTTTTCATATGTTGAGCAACCTGAAATTCCTGGTGTAGAGATACTTGCTTATGGCATTATCCATTTAAAGTTCTGTTGGTTTCATGTTGCTATTATTGTGTGATAGATTTTTACATTCCTATTTATAAGTTGTACTGGGGTAGTTTTCTTGTTTTTTTCCTTTATTTTTAAAATCTTTTTTAAAATAGTGGTTTTATTTCATTTTAATTATTTATTTATTTTGGCCACATCCCATGGCTCGTGGGATCTTAGTTCCCCAGTCAGGGATCGAACCCGAGCCCTTGGCAGTGAAAGCACAGAGTCCTAACCGCTGGGCCACCAGAGTATTCCCCAGTTTTCTTTTTCAAGATGTATTTGTATAATCTGATTAGACTTGGCTTGGTGTAAGTGGTTTGGAGGGTTAGCATTAGGGCTGGGGCTGGTGTGAGGGTTGGGGCTGTGTATGGTTTATGGTTGCTGTTATGGTTTAAGTTTTATGGTTAATGAGTTATTTATGGGTATGGTTAATGACTATATTTTATGGTTTGGTTATGGTTATGGTTTAGCTTATTGGTTAAGGTTTATGGTTTTGGTCTCAGGGTGTTAGGGTTCTGTGTTAGAGTGGGTGTTAGGGTATGGGTGAGAATTGGGGTACAGGTAGGATGCGGGTAGAGCATGGGTTAGGGTAAGGTACAGGTTTAGGGTACGGGTTAGGCTAAGGTTAGGTCAGGGCTTAGGGTCAGGATCAGAGTTTAGGGTTAGGGTCCATGTCAGGATTAGCGTCAAGGTTGAGCGAGGCCATTGTTTGCTGCTCCTCCAGTGCTGGATTCTGATTGATAGATGAATGAAATGTCTGCTCTGGTCACCCACTGTTTCAAATTGAGCTCAGCCTTAGTCAAGGGTTCTTAGGGCCTCAGAGGTCATGCAGGGTTTCCCTCCACCCTCCCTCCTGGGAAGGGTGATGCAGGCCCCACTCTGTCTGGGCAGCCCCAGGTCCAGCATGGCCCTGACATGCAGGATACTAAGTAGACGTGATGTAAGACTCGGTGCATCAGTCTGCCAGCCCCCAGGTGCTGCCTTTTTTTTTTTTCCCCTTAATTAATTAATTAATTAATTTTGGGCTGTGTTGGGTCTGCATTGCTGCACGGAGGCTTTCTCTAGTTGCGGCGAGTGGGGGCTTCTCATTGCGGTGGCTTCTCTTGTTGCAGAGCACAGGCTCTAAGCGCGTGGGCTTCAGCAGTCGGGGCTCGCGGGTTCTAGAGCGCAGGCTCAGTAGTTGTGGTGCACGGGCTTAGTTGCTCCACAGCATGTGGGATCTTCCCGGACCAGGGCTCAAACCCGTGTCCCCTGCATGGGCAGGTGAATTCTTAACCACTGCGCCACCAGGGAAGTCTGGTGTTGCGTTCGTGAGGGCTGGTGGGGCCCTCTTGGGACTGGACGGATCCTTTGTTCCATCTGCACGGGTGTCCAAGCAGGTCTCAGGACAGCCCTTGGCCTCTGAGCATCCAGGCAGGCACCCACGTTCCTCCAGCTCAGGTTAGCCTTGGCCCCTCCAGCCCCCGTGGCCAATTACTGAGCTGATTGTGTCTTTACTCTTTAAAATTAAATCACTCTCTCCAGGTGGGCGAGAAGTTTACTTGTGAACTTGGTTAGGGTTAGGGGTTAGGGGTTAAGGGTTAGGTGTTAGGGTCAGGGTTAGGGCTAGGGCTAGGGCTAGGGGTTAGGGTTAGGCTTAGGGTTGGGTTATTGTTAGGGGTTAGGGTTAGGGTTTAGGGTTAGGGTTAGGGTTAGTTTTGGGTTAGGGTTAGGGTTATGGTAGGGTTAAGGTTGGGCTAGGGTTGGGTTAGGGTTAGGGTTAGGGTTAGGGTTTAGGTTTAGGGTTAGGGTTAGTGTTGGGTTAGGGTTAGGGTTAAGGTAGGGTTAGGGTTGTGTTAGGGTTAGGGTTAGGGTTAGGGTTTAGGGTTAGGGTGTCCAGCCTTACGTCCCATTCAGCTGTGAGTGTAGATGTGGTCAGTCCAGTTGCATCACAGCCCCTGATTGAATTTTGTGAGAATTCCTCTCTCTCTCACTGTCTTTCTTTTTTTATAATTAATTTTTATAATGGGGTGTAGCTGATTTGCAATGTTGTGTTTCTTGGTGCTGTACATCCACCTGAGTCACTTACAGAGAGACATCAATAAATTCTTTTCTAGGTTCCAGTAGTCAGATATATGTTTTTTCTGTGAATAGAGAGTGCTGAGTCCAGTTCCTTGAACAGTGAATATGTCTTGGCGATTACATTATTGGCGTATGGAACGGTATCTGTGCCAATTTCAACCTCCTGGTTTATGCATCAACGCACCACACTTTTCCCCTTAAGCAGCCGTAAGTGTGTTTTGTAAATGTCTGATGGTGTTCTGTTTGTAATTCAGTTCACGGTTGGCGATTTTTAGATTCCCTTTATAAGTGATATCTTATGATAAGTTTCTCTTGCTGTCTAACTTATTTCACTCTCAATGACGATACATAAGTCCCCCTGAGTTGCTGTAACTGGCCTCATTTCATTGATTTCAGGGCTGAGTAATATTCCGTTGTGCTTAAGTACCAAATTTTCTTTCACCGTTTTTTCCTTCCAAGGACTATGAAGTTGTACCCAAGTCGAGGCTGTTGTAAACATAGCAGCAGTAAACGGGGTGCCTGCGTCCTGTGGATTTTTGGTTTTGCCAACATATAGGCCCATGAGTGGAAGCGCCCTATGCTTTGTAGCTCTGTTTTTTAGATGTTTCAGGAAACACAGCACACTTCTCCAGAGTGGCCGTTGGCCATTTACATTCCCCCCTTCAGCGTAACAAGGCTCCCTTTTCTCCTCTCCTTGTCCTGCATATCTGGTTTTTACCCTTTGTGAGGATGGTCCTTTTTTCTGATTCGAAGTGATACCTCTTTGTAGTGTTGATTTGCATCGCCCGCTTCTTTGGTTGGCCAAAAAGGGCATATGCGTTTTTCCTGAATATATTCTGGAAGTTAAATTTGAGAGACAGCTTTTTTTTAAAAATTGATGAATTAATTAATTTATTTTTGGCTGTGTTGGGTCTTCGTTTCTGTGCAAAGGCTTTCTCTAGTTGTGGCAAGCGGGTGCCACTCTTTATCGCGGTGCACGGACCTCTCACTATCGCGGCCTCCCTTGTTGCGGAGCACAGGCTCCAGACGCGCAGGCTCAGTAGTTGTGGCTCACGGGGCTAGTTGCTCCGCGGCATGTGGGATCTTCCCAGACCAGGGCTCGAACCTGTGTCCCCTGCATTAGCAGGCAGATTCTCAACCACTGCGCCACCAGGGAAGCCCCTTGAATAGTTTTGTATTTAAAATTTGTCTGTGGGGACTTCCCTGGTGACGCAGTGGTTAAGAGTCCGCCTGCCAATGCAGGGGCCACGGGGTCGAGCCCTGGTCCGGGAAGATCCCACATGCCTCAGAGCAACCAAGCCTGCGCGGCATAACTACTGAAGCCTGCGTGCCAGAGCCCGTGCTCGCCCACAAGAGAAGCCACCGCAGTGAGAAGCCCGTGCACCACAACGAAGAGTAGCCCCGCTCGACGCAACTAGAGAAAGCCCACATGCAGCAGCGAAGACCCAACGCAGCCAAAAATAAATTATAAACTAAAATAAAATTTGCCTCTGAATAACTTTGAGTGAATTTGGTATAAGTTGTAAAGTTTGCATCTACATTCACTTCATTCCAAATGGTTTCCAATTAATTGTTCCTTAACTACTTTTAGAAAACTTTTGGGATAGAGACTCCATTTTCGTTGGAATTTCCAGTTGAATGGATTCAGCAGTCCTGTCAGTAGGGCACGCTGCCTCCAGTGACCTGTGAGGGAGGCGCGGCCTGCACTTCCTGCACTGACCACAGGGTGGCGCCGAGTTCGCCTCTCTGACCCACAGCGCATGCTCGTTCCCTGCGAACTCGATTGTGAGGGCAGCTGAGAGGAGTTGAGCCTCCTCAGGCGCGGGGGCGGGGGCCTTCGGGTAGGACGCCCGGCTCAGCGTCTCTGCTGAGAGGAGCTCGGTCTCCGTCTCCTCAGGACTCGCTGGGGTTTCGGCTTCAGGACAAAGTGGGGCTGCGTCCACGCTGACTAGGGAACTAGGTTTCCTGAGGACCCAGGTGATGCCTGAGGAAAAGGTGAAGACACGGTGAGGAAAAGTGGGGAGAAGCTTCCTGTGGGCGGCTGACCGTTGAGGGGGTCCGTCTTCGTGTGAGCGAGGGAGGGCTTGGCGTGGAAAGCTGGGTGTTTGGTCAGGTTTGTGTGCAGGGTAGCCAGCGTGAGTTACGGGGCGTCCAGTTTTCCCAGCACCATTTATCGTGGGGAGTGTCGTGCTCCTTGGTGTGTCCTTGGTCCCTGTGTCATAAATTCACCGACCCCGTCCGTGTGGGTTGAATTCTGGTCTCTCTGTCCTGTTCCTCTGGCCCCTGTGCCCGTTTTGAGCCAGTTCCACACTGTTTTGGTGACTGTAGCTTCTCAGCAGAGTGTGACATCAGGGAGGGAGATGCCTCCAGCCCGTTCTCTTTTTTCAGGGTTTCTTTGGCTATTTGGGGTCCTTTGTGGTTCCCCACAGATATTAGGAGGATTTGCTCTATTTGGGGGGAAAATACCATGGAATTTTGGGAGGGATTGCATTCACTGTGTCCACTGCTTTGGGTAGCATGGATATTTTAACAATATTAATTGTTCCATTCCATGAGAACAGGATATCTTTCCATTTATTGGTGTGATTTGCAATGTCTTCATCAATGTCTTCAAGTTTTCAGTGTGCAGGTCTTTCACCTCCTTGGTTGACTTTATTCCCAGGTATTTTGTTCTTTTTGATGCATTTGTAAATAGGGTTGCTTTCTTTCTCTTTCTGATGGTTCGTTATTAGTGTTTAGAAAGGCAAGTGATTTCTGTGTATTGATTTTGCAACTTTACTGAATTGATTTATTAGTTCTAATAGTTTTTTTGTGGAATGAAGTGGAAAATTGGAATTCAAAACTCCCACTGTTTCTACCATATCCAGGTCGTCCACAACACGGAGGACAGCGGCTCCTAATATAACCTTCCCACAGTGCCTCTAAATGACATGTGGACTTTGGGTGAACTGGATCTGGGTAAGGCTTGGCTTCTATATGGAAGTTTGATGTTTTCTCTGCTTTTCTGGCATGCTGTTGACATACATGATGTTTTGAAAAGTAATTGACTTTCCAGTAATTTCCAACATACAACTTTACATACATAAAAACAAGTCTTGTACCTTGATTAAATATACTCCTAAATCTTGATGTTGACATTATTAAAAATGGAATTGTTCTCATAAATTCTTTTTCAGATTATTTTTTGCCAGCGTATGCATATAAGATAGATGTTCATGAATTGATCTTTTGTTCGATAACTTTGCTTATTAATGAGTTGATTAGCTCAAATAATTTCTTTATGATTATAGTTAGTTTTATATATAAGATGATGTGACCTAGGTTCTGTGAAGAGACACGGTTTTAATTTTTCCATTCACCCATGGATGCCTTTTCTTTCTTTCCTCAAGATTCTGGGTAGAACTTCCAGTACACTATTGAGTAACGGTGATGAAGGCCAGCTTCCTGGCCCTGTTCCTGATTTCAGGAGTAAATCTTTCAGTCTTTAACGTTGAGCAGGATGTTTGCTGTGGCTTTCTGTACTACTCTTTTCCATATTGAGCAAATTTCCTTTTATTCCTGCTTTCTTGAGTGTTTTTCATGAAATAACACTGGATTTTCATTGTAGAGTTTTTGCATTAATTGATATGATTATGTGTTTTTACTTCACACCATTATTGTGGTTGAATACATTGCTTACTTTTCATATGTTGAGCAACCTGAAATTCCTGGTGTAGAGATACTTGCTTATGGCATTATCCATTTAAAGTTCTGTTGGTTTCATGTTGCTATTATTGTGTGATAGATTTTTACATTCCTATTTATAAGTTGTACTGGGGTAGTTTTCTTGTTTTTTTCCTTTATTTTTAAAATCTTTTTTAAAATAGTGGTTTTATTTCATTTTAATTATTTATTTATTTTGGCCACATCCCATGGCTCGTGGGATCTTAGTTCCCCAGTCAGGGATCGAACCCGAGCCCTTGGCAGTGAAAGCACAGAGTCCTAACCGCTGGGCCACCAGAGTATTCCCCAGTTTTCTTTTTCAAGATGTATTTGTATAATCTGATTAGACTTGGCTTGGTGTAAGTGGTTTGGAGGGTTAGCATTAGGGCTGGGGCTGGTGTGAGGGTTGGGGCTGTGTATGGTTTATGGTTGCTGTTATGGTTTAAGTTTTATGGTTAATGAGTTATTTATGGGTATGGTTAATGACTATATTTTATGGTTTGGTTATGGTTATGGTTTAGCTTATTGGTTAAGGTTTATGGTTTTGGTCTCAGGGTGTTAGGGTTCTGTGTTAGAGTGGGTGTTAGGGTATGGGTGAGAATTGGGGTACAGGTAGGATGCGGGTAGAGCATGGGTTAGGGTAAGGTACAGGTTTAGGGTACGGGTTAGGCTAAGGTTAGGTCAGGGCTTAGGGTCAGGATCAGAGTTTAGGGTTAGGGTCCATGTCAGGATTAGCGTCAAGGTTGAGCGAGGCCATTGTTTGCTGCTCCTCCAGTGCTGGATTCTGATTGATAGATGAATGAAATGTCTGCTCTGGTCACCCACTGTTTCAAATTGAGCTCAGCCTTAGTCAAGGGTTCTTAGGGCCTCAGAGGTCATGCAGGGTTTCCCTCCACCCTCCCTCCTGGGAAGGGTGATGCAGGCCCCACTCTGTCTGGGCAGCCCCAGGTCCAGCATGGCCCTGACATGCAGGATACTAAGTAGACGTGATGTAAGACTCGGTGCATCAGTCTGCCAGCCCCCAGGTGCTGCCTTTTTTTTTTTTCCCCTTAATTAATTAATTAATTAATTTTGGGCTGTGTTGGGTCTGCATTGCTGCACGGAGGCTTTCTCTAGTTGCGGCGAGTGGGGGCTTCTCATTGCGGTGGCTTCTCTTGTTGCAGAGCACAGGCTCTAAGCGCGTGGGCTTCAGCAGTCGGGGCTCGCGGGTTCTAGAGCGCAGGCTCAGTAGTTGTGGTGCACGGGCTTAGTTGCTCCACAGCATGTGGGATCTTCCCGGACCAGGGCTCAAACCCGTGTCCCCTGCATGGGCAGGTGAATTCTTAACCACTGCGCCACCAGGGAAGTCTGGTGTTGCGTTCGTGAGGGCTGGTGGGGCCCTCTTGGGACTGGACGGATCCTTTGTTCCATCTGCACGGGTGTCCAAGCAGGTCTCAGGACAGCCCTTGGCCTCTGAGCATCCAGGCAGGCACCCACGTTCCTCCAGCTCAGGTTAGCCTTGGCCCCTCCAGCCCCCGTGGCCAATTACTGAGCTGATTGTGTCTTTACTCTTTAAAATTAAATCACTCTCTCCAGGTGGGCGAGAAGTTTACTTGTGAACTTGGTTAGGGTTAGGGGTTAGGGGTTAAGGGTTAGGTGTTAGGGTCAGGGTTAGGGCTAGGGCTAGGGCTAGGGGTTAGGGTTAGGCTTAGGGTTGGGTTATTGTTAGGGGTTAGGGTTAGGGTTTAGGGTTAGGGTTAGGGTTAGTTTTGGGTTAGGGTTAGGGTTATGGTAGGGTTAAGGTTGGGCTAGGGTTGGGTTAGGGTTAGGGTTAGGGTTAGGGTTTAGGTTTAGGGTTAGGGTTAGTGTTGGGTTAGGGTTAGGGTTAAGGTAGGGTTAGGGTTGTGTTAGGGTTAGGGTTAGGGTTAGGGTTTAGGGTTAGGGTGTCCAGCCTTACGTCCCATTCAGCTGTGAGTGTAGATGTGGTCAGTCCAGTTGCATCACAGCCCCTGATTGAATTTTGTGAGAATTCCTCTCTCTCTCACTGTCTTTCTTTTTTTATAATTAATTTTTATAATGGGGTGTAGCTGATTTGCAATGTTGTGTTTCTTGGTGCTGTACATCCACCTGAGTCACTTACAGAGAGACATCAATAAATTCTTTTCTAGGTTCCAGTAGTCAGATATATGTTTTTTCTGTGAATAGAGAGTGCTGAGTCCAGTTCCTTGAACAGTGAATATGTCTTGGCGATTACATTATTGGCGTATGGAACGGTATCTGTGCCAATTTCAACCTCCTGGTTTATGCATCAACGCACCACACTTTTCCCCTTAAGCAGCCGTAAGTGTGTTTTGTAAATGTCTGATGGTGTTCTGTTTGTAATTCAGTTCACGGTTGGCGATTTTTAGATTCCCTTTATAAGTGATATCTTATGATAAGTTTCTCTTGCTGTCTAACTTATTTCACTCTCAATGACGATACATAAGTCCCCCTGAGTTGCTGTAACTGGCCTCATTTCATTGATTTCAGGGCTGAGTAATATTCCGTTGTGCTTAAGTACCAAATTTTCTTTCACCGTTTTTTCCTTCCAAGGACTATGAAGTTGTACCCAAGTCGAGGCTGTTGTAAACATAGCAGCAGTAAACGGGGTGCCTGCGTCCTGTGGATTTTTGGTTTTGCCAACATATAGGCCCATGAGTGGAAGCGCCCTATGCTTTGTAGCTCTGTTTTTTAGATGTTTCAGGAAACACAGCACACTTCTCCAGAGTGGCCGTTGGCCATTTACATTCCCCCCTTCAGCGTAACAAGGCTCCCTTTTCTCCTCTCCTTGTCCTGCATATCTGGTTTTTACCCTTTGTGAGGATGGTCCTTTTTTCTGATTCGAAGTGATACCTCTTTGTAGTGTTGATTTGCATCGCCCGCTTCTTTGGTTGGCCAAAAAGGGCATATGCGTTTTTCCTGAATATATTCTGGAAGTTAAATTTGAGAGACAGCTTTTTTTTAAAAATTGATGAATTAATTAATTTATTTTTGGCTGTGTTGGGTCTTCGTTTCTGTGCAAAGGCTTTCTCTAGTTGTGGCAAGCGGGTGCCACTCTTTATCGCGGTGCACGGACCTCTCACTATCGCGGCCTCCCTTGTTGCGGAGCACAGGCTCCAGACGCGCAGGCTCAGTAGTTGTGGCTCACGGGGCTAGTTGCTCCGCGGCATGTGGGATCTTCCCAGACCAGGGCTCGAACCTGTGTCCCCTGCATTAGCAGGCAGATTCTCAACCACTGCGCCACCAGGGAAGCCCCTTGAATAGTTTTGTATTTAAAATTTGTCTGTGGGGACTTCCCTGGTGACGCAGTGGTTAAGAGTCCGCCTGCCAATGCAGGGGCCACGGGGTCGAGCCCTGGTCCGGGAAGATCCCACATGCCTCAGAGCAACCAAGCCTGCGCGGCATAACTACTGAAGCCTGCGTGCCAGAGCCCGTGCTCGCCCACAAGAGAAGCCACCGCAGTGAGAAGCCCGTGCACCACAACGAAGAGTAGCCCCGCTCGACGCAACTAGAGAAAGCCCACATGCAGCAGCGAAGACCCAACGCAGCCAAAAATAAATTATAAACTAAAATAAAATTTGCCTCTGAATAACTTTGAGTGAATTTGGTATAAGTTGTAAAGTTTGCATCTACATTCACTTCATTCCAAATGGTTTCCAATTAATTGTTCCTTAACTACTTTTAGAAAACTTTTGGGATAGAGACTCCATTTTCGTTGGAATTTCCAGTTGAATGGATTCAGCAGTCCTGTCAGTAGGGCACGCTGCCTCCAGTGACCTGTGAGGGAGGCGCGGCCTGCACTTCCTGCACTGACCACAGGGTGGCGCCGAGTTCGCCTCTCTGACCCACAGCGCATGCTCGTTCCCTGCGAACTCGATTGTGAGGGCAGCTGAGAGGAGTTGAGCCTCCTCAGGCGCGGGGGCGGGGGCCTTCGGGTAGGACGCCCGGCTCAGCGTCTCTGCCGAGAGGAGCTCGGTCTCCGTCTCCTCAGGACTCGCTGGGGTTTCGGCTTCAGGACAAAGTGGGGCTGCGTCCACGCTGACTAGGGAACTAGGTTTCCTGAGGACCCAGGTGATGCCTGAGGAAAAGGTGAAGACACGGTGAGGAAAAGTGGGGAGAAGCTTCCTGTGGGCGGCTGACCGTTGAGGGGGTCCGTCTTCGTGTGAGCGAGGGAGGGCTTGGCGTGGAAAGCTGGGTGTTTGGTCAGGTTTGTGTGCAGGGTAGCCAGCGTGAGTTACGGGGCGTCCAGTTTTCCCAGCACCATTTATCGTGGGGAGTGTCGTGCTCCTTGGTGTGTCCTTGGTCCCTGTGTCATAAATTCACCGACCCCGTCCGTGTGGGTTGAATTCTGGTCTCTCTGTCCTGTTCCTCTGGCCCCTGTGCCCGTTTTGAGCCAGTTCCACACTGTTTTGGTGACTGTAGCTTCTCAGCAGAGTGTGACGTCAGGGAGGGAGATGCCTCCAGCCCGTTCTCTTTTTTCAGGGTTTCTTTGGCTATTTGGGGTCCTTTGTGGTTCCCCACAGATATTAGGAGGATTTGCTCTATTTGGGGGGAAAATACCATGGAATTTTGGGAGGGATTGCATTCACTGTGTCCACTGCTTTGGGTAGCATGGATATTTTAACAATATTAATTGTTCCATTCCATGAGAACAGGATATCTTTCCATTTATTGGTGTGATTTGCAATGTCTTCATCAATGTCTTCAAGTTTTCAGTGTGCAGGTCTTTCACCTCCTTGGTTGACTTTATTCCCAGGTATTTTGTTCTTTTTGATGCATTTGTAAATAGGGTTGCTTTCTTTCTCTTTCTGATGGTTCGTTATTAGTGTTTAGAAAGGCAAGTGATTTCTGTGTATTGATTTTGCAACTTTACTGAATTGATTTATTAGTTCTAATAGTTTTTTTGTGGAATGAAGTGGAAAATTGGAATTCAAAACTCCCACTGTTTCTACCATATCCAGGTCGTCCACAACACGGAGGACAGCGGCTCCTAATATAACCTTCCCACAGTGCCTCTAAATGACATGTGGACTTTGGGTGAACTGGATCTGGGTAAGGCTTGGCTTCTATATGGAAGTTTGATGTTTTCTCTGCTTTTCTGGCATGCTGTTGACATACATGATGTTTTGAAAAGTAATTGACTTTCCAGTAATTTCCAACATACAACTTTACATACATAAAAACAAGTCTTGTACCTTGATTAAATATACTCCTAAATCTTGATGTTGACATTATTAAAAATGGAATTGTTCTCATAAATTCTTTTTCAGATTATTTTTTGCCAGCGTATGCATATAAGATAGATGTTCATGAATTGATCTTTTGTTCGATAACTTTGCTTATTAATGAGTTGATTAGCTCAAATAATTTCTTTATGATTATAGTTAGTTTTATATATAAGATGATGTGACCTAGGTTCTGTGAAGAGACACGGTTTTAATTTTTCCATTCACCCATGGATGCCTTTTCTTTCTTTCCTCAAGATTCTGGGTAGAACTTCCAGTACACTATTGAGTAACGGTGATGAAGGCCAGCTTCCTGGCCCTGTTCCTGATTTCAGGAGTAAATCTTTCAGTCTTTAACGTTGAGCAGGATGTTTGCTGTGGCTTTCTGTACTACTCTTTTCCATATTGAGCAAATTTCCTTTTATTCCTGCTTTCTTGAGTGTTTTTCATGAAATAACACTGGATTTTCATTGTAGAGTTTTTGCATTAATTGATATGATTATGTGTTTTTACTTCACACCATTATTGTGGTTGAATACATTGCTTACTTTTCATATGTTGAGCAACCTGAAATTCCTGGTGTAGAGATACTTGCTTATGGCATTATCCATTTAAAGTTCTGTTGGTTTCATGTTGCTATTATTGTGTGATAGATTTTTACATTCCTATTTATAAGTTGTACTGGGGTAGTTTTCTTGTTTTTTTCCTTTATTTTTAAAATCTTTTTTAAAATAGTGGTTTTATTTCATTTTAATTATTTATTTATTTTGGCCACATCCCATGGCTCGTGGGATCTTAGTTCCCCAGTCAGGGATCGAACCCGAGCCCTTGGCAGTGAAAGCACAGAGTCCTAACCGCTGGGCCACCAGAGTATTCCCCAGTTTTCTTTTTCAAGATGTATTTGTATAATCTGATTAGACTTGGCTTGGTGTAAGTGGTTTGGAGGGTTAGCATTAGGGCTGGGGCTGGTGTGAGGGTTGGGGCTGTGTATGGTTTATGGTTGCTGTTATGGTTTAAGTTTTATGGTTAATGAGTTATTTATGGGTATGGTTAATGACTATATTTTATGGTTTGGTTATGGTTATGGTTTAGCTTATTGGTTAAGGTTTATGGTTTTGGTCTCAGGGTGTTAGGGTTCTGTGTTAGAGTGGGTGTTAGGGTATGGGTGAGAATTGGGGTACAGGTAGGATGCGGGTAGAGCATGGGTTAGGGTAAGGTACAGGTTTAGGGTACGGGTTAGGCTAAGGTTAGGTCAGGGCTTAGGGTCAGGATCAGAGTTTAGGGTTAGGGTCCATGTCAGGATTAGCGTCAAGGTTGAGCGAGGCCATTGTTTGCTGCTCCTCCAGTGCTGGATTCTCATTGATAGATGAATGAAATGTCTGCTCTGGTCACCCACTGTTTCAAATTGAGCTCAGCCTTAGTCAAGGGTTCTTAGGGCCTCAGAGGTCATGCAGGGTTTCCCTCCACCCTCCCTCCTGGGAAGGGTGATGCAGGCCCCACTCTGTCTGGGCAGCCCCAGGTCCAGCATGGCCCTGACATGCAGGATACTAAGTAGACGTGATGTAAGACTCGGTGCATCAGTCTGCCAGCCCCCAGGTGCTGCCTTTTTTTTTTTTCCCCTTAATTAATTAATTAATTAATTTTGGGCTGTGTTGGGTCTGCATTGCTGCACGGAGGCTTTCTCTAGTTGCGGCGAGTGGGGGCTTCTCATTGCGGTGGCTTCTCTTGTTGCAGAGCACAGGCTCTAAGCGCGTGGGCTTCAGCAGTCGGGGCTCGCGGGTTCTAGAGCGCAGGCTCAGTAGTTGTGGTGCACGGGCTTAGTTGCTCCACAGCATGTGGGATCTTCCCGGACCAGGGCTCAAACCCGTGTCCCCTGCATGGGCAGGTGAATTCTTAACCACTGCGCCACCAGGGAAGTCTGGTGTTGCGTTCGTGAGGGCTGGTGGGGCCCTCTTGGGACTGGACGGATCCTTTGTTCCATCTGCACGGGTGTCCAAGCAGGTCTCAGGACAGCCCTTGGCCTCTGAGCATCCAGGCAGGCACCCACGTTCCTCCAGCTCAGGTTAGCCTTGGCCCCTCCAGCCCCCGTGGCCAATTACTGAGCTGATTGTGTCTTTACTCTTTAAAATTAAATCACTCTCTCCAGGTGGGCGAGAAGTTTACTTGTGAACTTGGTTAGGGTTAGGGGTTAGGGGTTAAGGGTTAGGTGTTAGGGTCAGGGTTAGGGCTAGGGCTAGGGCTAGGGGTTAGGGTTAGGCTTAGGGTTGGGTTATTGTTAGGGGTTAGGGTTAGGGTTTAGGGTTAGGGTTAGGGTTAGTTTTGGGTTAGGGTTAGGGTTATGGTAGGGTTAAGGTTGGGCTAGGGTTGGGTTAGGGTTAGGGTTAGGGTTAGGGTTTAGGTTTAGGGTTAGGGTTAGTGTTGGGTTAGGGTTAGGGTTAAGGTAGGGTTAGGGTTGTGTTAGGGTTAGGGTTAGGGTTAGGGTTTAGGGTTAGGGTGTCCAGCCTTACGTCCCATTCAGCTGTGAGTGTAGATGTGGTCAGTCCAGTTGCATCACAGCCCCTGATTGAATTTTGTGAGAATTCCTCTCTCTCTCACTGTCTTTCTTTTTTTATAATTAATTTTTATAATGGGGTGTAGCTGATTTGCAATGTTGTGTTTCTTGGTGCTGTACATCCACCTGAGTCACTTACAGAGAGACATCAATAAATTCTTTTCTAGGTTCCAGTAGTCAGATATATGTTTTTTCTGTGAATAGAGAGTGCTGAGTCCAGTTCCTTGAACAGTGAATATGTCTTGGCGATTACATTATTGGCGTATGGAACGGTATCTGTGCCAATTTCAACCTCCTGGTTTATGCATCAACGCACCACACTTTTCCCCTTAAGCAGCCGTAAGTGTGTTTTGTAAATGTCTGATGGTGTTCTGTTTGTAATTCAGTTCACGGTTGGCGATTTTTAGATTCCCTTTATAAGTGATATCTTATGATAAGTTTCTCTTGCTGTCTAACTTATTTCACTCTCAATGACGATACATAAGTCCCCCTGAGTTGCTGTAACTGGCCTCATTTCATTGATTTCAGGGCTGAGTAATATTCCGTTGTGCTTAAGTACCAAATTTTCTTTCACCGTTTTTTCCTTCCAAGGACTATGAAGTTGTACCCAAGTCGAGGCTGTTGTAAACATAGCAGCAGTAAACGGGGTGCCTGCGTCCTGTGGATTTTTGGTTTTGCCAACATATAGGCCCATGAGTGGAAGCGCCCTATGCTTTGTAGCTCTGTTTTTTAGATGTTTCAGGAAACACAGCACACTTCTCCAGAGTGGCCGTTGGCCATTTACATTCCCCCCTTCAGCGTAACAAGGCTCCCTTTTCTCCTCTCCTTGTCCTGCATATCTGGTTTTTACCCTTTGTGAGGATGGTCCTTTTTTCTGATTCGAAGTGATACCTCTTTGTAGTGTTGATTTGCATCGCCCGCTTCTTTGGTTGGCCAAAAAGGGCAGATGCGTTTTTCCTGAATATATTCTGGAAGTTAAATTTGAGAGACAGCTTTTTTTTAAAAATTGATGAATTAATTAATTTATTTTTGGCTGTGTTGGGTCTTCGTTTCTGTGCAAAGGCTTTCTCTAGTTGTGGCAAGCGGGTGCCACTCTTTATCGCGGTGCACGGACCTCTCACTATCGCGGCCTCCCTTGTTGCGGAGCACAGGCTCCAGACGCGCAGGCTCAGTAGTTGTGGCTCACGGGGCTAGTTGCTCCGCGGCATGTGGGATCTTCCCAGACCAGGGCTCGAACCTGTGTCCCCTGCATTAGCAGGCAGATTCTCAACCACTGCGCCACCAGGGAAGCCCCTTGAATAGTTTTGTATTTAAAATTTGTCTGTGGGGACTTCCCTGGTGACGCAGTGGTTAAGAGTCCGCCTGCCAATGCAGGGGCCACGGGGTCGAGCCCTGGTCCGGGAAGATCCCACATGCCTCAGAGCAACCAAGCCTGCGCGGCATAACTACTGAAGCCTGCGTGCCAGAGCCCGTGCTCGCCCACAAGAGAAGCCACCGCAGTGAGAAGCCCGTGCACCACAACGAAGAGTAGCCCCGCTCGACGCAACTAGAGAAAGCCCACATGCAGCAGCGAAGACCCAACGCAGCCAAAAATAAATTATAAACTAAAATAAAATTTGCCTCTGAATAACTTTGAGTGAATTTGGTATAAGTTGTAAAGTTTGCATCTACATTCACTTCATTCCAAATGGTTTCCAATTAATTGTTCCTTAACTACTTTTAGAAAACTTTTGGGATAGAGACTCCATTTTCGTTGGAATTTCCAGTTGAATGGATTCAGCAGTCCTGTCAGTAGGGCACGCTGCCTCCAGTGACCTGTGAGGGAGGCGCGGCCTGCACTTCCTGCACTGACCACAGGGTGGCGCCGAGTTCGCCTCTCTGACCCACAGCGCATGCTCGTTCCCTGCGAACTCGATTGTGAGGGCAGCTGAGAGGAGTTGAGCCTCCTCAGGCGCGGGGGCGGGGGCGGGGGCGGGGGCCTTCGGGTAGGACGCCCGGCTCAGCGTCTCTGCCGAGAGGAGCTCGGTCTCCGTCTCCTCAGGACTCGCTGGGGTTTAGGCTTCAGGACAAAGTGGGGCTGCGTCCACGCTGACTAGGGAACTAGGTTTCCTGAGGACCCAGGTGATGCCTGAGGAAAAGGTGAAGACACGGTGAGGAAAAGTGGGGAGAAGCTTCCTGTGGGCGGCTGACCGTTGAGGGGGTCCGTCTTCGTGTGAGCGAGGGAGGGCTTGGCGTGGAAAGCTGGGTGTTTGGTCAGGTTTGTGTGCAGGGTAGCCAGCGTGAGTTACGGGGCGTCCAGTTTTCCCAGCACCATTTATCGTGGGGAGTGTCGTGCTCCTTGGTGTGTCCTTGGTCCCTGTGTCATAAATTCACCGACCCCGTCCGTGTGGGTTGAATTCTGGTCTCTCTGTCCTGTTCCTCTGGCCCCTGTGCCCGTTTTGAGCCAGTTCCACACTGTTTTGGTGACTGTAGCTTCTCAGCAGAGTGTGACGTCAGGGAGGGAGATGCCTCCAGCCCGTTCTCTTTTTTCAGGGTTTCTTTGGCTATTTGGGGTCCTTTGTGGTTCCCCACAGATATTAGGAGGATTTGCTCTATTTGGGGGGAAAATACCATGGAATTTTGGGAGGGATTGCATTCACTGTGTCCACTGCTTTGGGTAGCATGGATATTTTAACAATATTAATTGTTCCATTCCATGAGAACAGGATATCTTTCCATTTATTGGTGTGATTTGCAATGTCTTCATCAATGTCTTCAAGTTTTCAGTGTGCAGGTCTTTCACCTCCTTGGTTGACTTTATTCCCAGGTATTTTGTTCTTTTTGATGCATTTGTAAATAGGGTTGCTTTCTTTCTCTTTCTGATGGTTCGTTATTAGTGTTTAGAAAGGCAAGTGATTTCTGTGTATTGATTTTGCAACTTTACTGAATTGATTTATTAGTTCTAATAGTTTTTTTGTGGAATGAAGTGGAAAATTGGAATTCAAAACTCCCACTGTTTCTACCATATCCAGGTCGTCCACAACACGGAGGACAGCGGCTCCTAATATAACCTTCCCACAGTGCCTCTAAATGACATGTGGACTTTGGGTGAACTGGATCTGGGTAAGGCTTGGCTTCTATATGGAAGTTTGATGTTTTCTCTGCTTTTCTGGCATGCTGTTGACATACATGATGTTTTGAAAAGTAATTGACTTTCCAGTAATTTCCAACATACAACTTTACATACATAAAAACAAGTCTTGTACCTTGATTAAATATACTCCTAAATCTTGATGTTGACATTATTAAAAATGGAATTGTTCTCATAAATTCTTTTTCAGATTATTTTTTGCCAGCGTATGCATATAAGATAGATGTTCATGAATTGATCTTTTGTTCGATAACTTTGCTTATTAATGAGTTGATTAGCTCAAATAATTTCTTTATGATTATAGTTAGTTTTATATATAAGATGATGTGACCTAGGTTCTGTGAAGAGACACGGTTTTAATTTTTCCATTCACCCATGGATGCCTTTTCTTTCTTTCCTCAAGATTCTGGGTAGAACTTCCAGTACACTATTGAGTAACGGTGATGAAGGCCAGCTTCCTGGCCCTGTTCCTGATTTCAGGAGTAAATCTTTCAGTCTTTAACGTTGAGCAGGATGTTTGCTGTGGCTTTCTGTACTACTCTTTTCCATATTGAGCAAATTTCCTTTTATTCCTGCTTTCTTGAGTGTTTTTCATGAAATAACACTGGATTTTCATTGTAGAGTTTTTGCATTAATTGATATGATTATGTGTTTTTACTTCACACCATTATTGTGGTTGAATACATTGCTTACTTTTCATATGTTGAGCAACCTGAAATTCCTGGTGTAGAGATACTTGCTTATGGCATTATCCATTTAAAGTTCTGTTGGTTTCATGTTGCTATTATTGTGTGATAGATTTTTACATTCCTATTTATAAGTTGTACTGGGGTAGTTTTCTTGTTTTTTTCCTTTATTTTTAAAATCTTTTTTAAAATAGTGGTTTTATTTCATTTTAATTATTTATTTATTTTGGCCACATCCCATGGCTCGTGGGATCTTAGTTCCCCAGTCAGGGATCGAACCCGAGCCCTTGGCAGTGAAAGCACAGAGTCCTAACCGCTGGGCCACCAGAGTATTCCCCAGTTTTCTTTTTCAAGATGTATTTGTATAATCTGATTAGACTTGGCTTGGTGTAAGTGGTTTGGAGGGTTAGCATTAGGGCTGGGGCTGGTGTGAGGGTTGGGGCTGTGTATGGTTTATGGTTGCTGTTATGGTTTAAGTTTTATGGTTAATGAGTTATTTATGGGTATGGTTAATGACTATATTTTATGGTTTGGTTATGGTTATGGTTTAGCTTATTGGTTAAGGTTTATGGTTTTGGTCTCAGGGTGTTAGGGTTCTGTGTTAGAGTGGGTGTTAGGGTATGGGTGAGAATTGGGGTACAGGTAGGATGCGGGTAGAGCATGGGTTAGGGTAAGGTACAGGTTTAGGGTACGGGTTAGGCTAAGGTTAGGTCAGGGCTTAGGGTCAGGATCAGAGTTTAGGGTTAGGGTCCATGTCAGGATTAGCGTCAAGGTTGAGCGAGGCCATTGTTTGCTGCTCCTCCAGTGCTGGATTCTGATTGATAGATGAATGAAATGTCTGCTCTGGTCACCCACTGTTTCAAATTGAGCTCAGCCTTAGTCAAGGGTTCTTAGGGCCTCAGAGGTCATGCAGGGTTTCCCTCCACCCTCCCTCCTGGGAAGGGTGATGCAGGCCCCACTCTGTCTGGGCAGCCCCAGGTCCAGCATGGCCCTGACATGCAGGATACTAAGTAGACGTGATGTAAGACTCGGTGCATCAGTCTGCCAGCCCCCAGGTGCTGCCTTTTTTTTTTTTCCCCTTAATTAATTAATTAATTAATTTTGGGCTGTGTTGGGTCTGCATTGCTGCACGGAGGCTTTCTCTAGTTGCGGCGAGTGGGGGCTTCTCATTGCGGTGGCTTCTCTTGTTGCAGAGCACAGGCTCTAAGCGCGTGGGCTTCAGCAGTCGGGGCTCGCGGGTTCTAGAGCGCAGGCTCAGTAGTTGTGGTGCACGGGCTTAGTTGCTCCACAGCATGTGGGATCTTCCCGGACCAGGGCTCAAACCCGTGTCCCCTGCATGGGCAGGTGAATTCTTAACCACTGCGCCACCAGGGAAGTCTGGTGTTGCGTTCGTGAGGGCTGGTGGGGCCCTCTTGGGACTGGACGGATCCTTTGTTCCATCTGCACGGGTGTCCAAGCAGGTCTCAGGACAGCCCTTGGCCTCTGAGCATCCAGGCAGGCACCCACGTTCCTCCAGCTCAGGTTAGCCTTGGCCCCTCCAGCCCCCGTGGCCAATTACTGAGCTGATTGTGTCTTTACTCTTTAAAATTAAATCACTCTCTCCAGGTGGGCGAGAAGTTTACTTGTGAACTTGGTTAGGGTTAGGGGTTAGGGGTTAAGGGTTAGGTGTTAGGGTCAGGGTTAGGGCTAGGGCTAGGGCTAGGGGTTAGGGTTAGGCTTAGGGTTGGGTTATTGTTAGGGGTTAGGGTTAGGGTTTAGGGTTAGGGTTAGGGTTAGTTTTGGGTTAGGGTTAGGGTTATGGTAGGGTTAAGGTTGGGCTAGGGTTGGGTTAGGGTTAGGGTTAGGGTTAGGGTTTAGGTTTAGGGTTAGGGTTAGTGTTGGGTTAGGGTTAGGGTTAAGGTAGGGTTAGGGTTGTGTTAGGGTTAGGGTTAGGGTTAGGGTTTAGGGTTAGGGTGTCCAGCCTTACGTCCCATTCAGCTGTGAGTGTAGATGTGGTCAGTCCAGTTGCATCACAGCCCCTGATTGAATTTTGTAAGAATTCCTCTCTCTCTCACTGTCTTTCTTTTTTTATAATTAATTTTTATAATGGGCTGGAGCTGATTTGCAATGTTGTGTTTCTTGGTGCTGTACATCCACCTGAGTCACTTACAGAGAGACATCAATAAATTCTTTTCTAGGTTCCAGTAGTCAGATATATGTTTTTTCTGTGAATAGAGAGTGCTGAGTCCAGTTCCTTGAACAGTGAATATGTCTTGGCGATTACATTATTGGCGTATGGAACGGTATCTGTGCCAATTTCAACCTCCTGGTTTATGCATCAACGCACCACACTTTTCCCCTTAAGCAGCCGTAAGTGTGTTTTGTAAATGTCTGATGGTGTTCTGTTTGTAATTCAGTTCACGGTTGGCGATTTTTAGATTCCCTTTATAAGTGATATCTTATGATAAGTTTCTCTTGCTGTCTAACTTATTTCACTCTCAATGACGATACATAAGTCCCCCTGAGTTGCTGTAACTGGCCTCATTTCATTGATTTCAGGGCTGAGTAATATTCCGTTGTGCTTAAGTACCAAATTTTCTTTCACCGTTTTTTCCTTCCAAGGACTATGAAGTTGTACCCAAGTCGAGGCTGTTGTAAACATAGCAGCAGTAAACGGGGTGCCTGCGTCCTGTGGATTTTTGGTTTTGCCAACATATAGGCCCATGAGTGGAAGCGCCCTATGCTTTGTAGCTCTGTTTTTTAGATGTTTCAGGAAACACAGCACACTTCTCCAGAGTGGCCGTTGGCCATTTACATTCCCCCCTTCAGCGTAACAAGGCTCCCTTTTCTCCTCTCCTTGTCCTGCATATCTGGTTTTTACCCTTTGTGAGGATGGTCCTTTTTTCTGATTCGAAGTGATACCTCTTTGTAGTGTTGATTTGCATCGCCCGCTTCTTTGGTTGGCCAAAAAGGGCATATGCGTTTTTCCTGAATATATTCTGGAAGTTAAATTTGAGAGACAGCTTTTTTTTAAAAATTGATGAATTAATTAATTTATTTTTGGCTGTGTTGGGTCTTCGTTTCTGTGCAAAGGCTTTCTCTAGTTGTGGCAAGCGGGTGCCACTCTTTATCGCGGTGCACGGACCTCTCACTATCGCGGCCTCCCTTGTTGCGGAGCACAGGCTCCAGACGCGCAGGCTCAGTAGTTGTGGCTCACGGGGCTAGTTGCTCCGCGGCATGTGGGATCTTCCCAGACCAGGGCTCGAACCTGTGTCCCCTGCATTAGCAGGCAGATTCTCAACCACTGCGCCACCAGGGAAGCCCCTTGAATAGTTTTGTATTTAAAATTTGTCTGTGGGGACTTCCCTGGTGACGCAGTGGTTAAGAGTCCGCCTGCCAATGCAGGGGCCACGGGGTCGAGCCCTGGTCCGGGAAGATCCCACATGCCTCAGAGCAACCAAGCCTGCGCGGCATAACTACTGAAGCCTGCGTGCCAGAGCCCGTGCTCGCCCACAAGAGAAGCCACCGCAATGAGAAGCCCGTGCACCACAACGAAGAGTAGCCCCGCTCGACGCAACTAGAGAAAGCCCACATGCAGCAGCGAAGACCCAACGCAGCCAAAAATAAATTATAAACTAAAATAAAATTTGCCTCTGAATAACTTTGAGTGAATTTGGTATAAGTTGTAAAGTTTGCATCTACATTCACTTCATTCCAAATGGTTTCCAATTAATTGTTCCTTAACTACTTTTAGAAAACTTTTGGGATAGAGACTCCATTTTCGTTGGAATTTCCAGTTGAATGGATTCAGCAGTCCTGTCAGTAGGGCACGCTGCCTCCAGTGACCTGTGAGGGAGGCGCGGCCTGCACTTCCTGCACTGACCACAGGGTGGCGCCGAGTTCGCCTCTCTGACCCACAGCGCATGCTCGTTCCCTGCGAACTCGATTGTGAGGGCAGCTGAGAGGAGTTGAGCCGCCTCAGGCGCGGGGGCAGGGGCGGGGGCCTTCGGGTAGGACGCCCGGCTCAGCGTCTCTGCTGAGAGGAGCTCGGTCTCCGTCTCCTCAGGACTCGCTGGGGTTTCGGCTTCAGGACAAAGTGGGGCTGCGTCCACGCTGACTAGGGAACTAGGTTTCCTGAGGACCCAGGTGATGCCTGAGGAAAAGGTGAAGACACGGTGAGGAAAAGTGGGGAGAAGCTTCCTGTGGGCGGCTGACCGTTGAGGGGGTCCGTCTTCGTGTGAGCGAGGGAGGGCTTGGCGTGGAAAGCTGGGTGTTTGGTCAGGTTTGTGTGCAGGGTAGCCAGCGTGAGTTACGGGGCGTCCAGTTTTCCCAGCACCATTTATCGTGGGGAGTGTCGTGCTCCTTGGTGTGTCCTTGGTCCCTGTGTCATAAATTCACCGACCCCGTCCGTGTGGGTTGAATTCTGGTCTCTCTGTCCTGTTCCTCTGGCCCCTGTGCCCGTTTTGAGCCAGTTCCACACTGTTTTGGTGACTGTAGCTTCTCAGCAGAGTGTGACATCAGGGAGGGAGATGCCTCCAGCCCGTTCTCTTTTTTCAGGGTTTCTTTGGCTATTTGGGGTCCTTTGTGGTTCCCCACAGATATTAGGAGGATTTGCTCTATTTGGGGGGAAAATACCATGGAATTTTGGGAGGGATTGCATTCACTGTGTCCACTGCTTTGGGTAGCATGGATATTTTAACAATATTAATTGTTCCATTCCATGAGAACAGGATATCTTTCCATTTATTGGTGTGATTTGCAATGTCTTCATCAATGTCTTCAAGTTTTCAGTGTGCAGGTCTTTCACCTCCTTGGTTGACTTTATTCCCAGGTATTTTGTTCTTTTTGATGCATTTGTAAATAGGGTTGCTTTCTTTCTCTTTCTGATGGTTCGTTATTAGTGTTTAGAAAGGCAAGTGATTTCTGTGTATTGATTTTGCAACTTTACTGAATTGATTTATTAGTTCTAATAGTTTTTTTGTGGAATGAAGTGGAAAATTGGAATTCAAAACTCCCACTGTTTCTACCATATCCAGGTCGTCCACAACACGGAGGACAGCGGCTCCTAATATAACCTTCCCACAGTGCCTCTAAATGACATGTGGACTTTGGGTGAACTGGATCTGGGTAAGGCTTGGCTTCTATATGGAAGTTTGATGTTTTCTCTGCTTTTCTGGCATGCTGTTGACATACATGATGTTTTGAAAAGTAATTGACTTTCCAGTAATTTCCAACATACAACTTTACATACATAAAAACAAGTCTTGTACCTTGATTAAATATACTCCTAAATCTTGATGTTGACATTATTAAAAATGGAATTGTTCTCATAAATTCTTTTTCAGATTATTTTTTGCCAGCGTATGCATATAAGATAGATGTTCATGAATTGATCTTTTGTTCGATAACTTTGCTTATTAATGAGTTGATTAGCTCAAATAATTTCTTTATGATTATAGTTAGTTTTATATATAAGATGATGTGACCTAGGTTCTGTGAAGAGACACGGTTTTAATTTTTCCATTCACCCATGGATGCCTTTTCTTTCTTTCCTCAAGATTCTGGGTAGAACTTCCAGTACACTATTGAGTAACGGTGATGAAGGCCAGCTTCCTGGCCCTGTTCCTGATTTCAGGAGTAAATCTTTCAGTCTTTAACGTTGAGCAGGATGTTTGCTGTGGCTTTCTGTACTACTCTTTTCCATATTGAGCAAATTTCCTTTTATTCCTGCTTTCTTGAGTGTTTTTCATGAAATAACACTGGATTTTCATTGTAGAGTTTTTGCATTAATTGATATGATTATGTGTTTTTACTTCACACCATTATTGTGGTTGAATACATTGCTTACTTTTCATATGTTGAGCAACCTGAAATTCCTGGTGTAGAGATACTTGCTTATGGCATTATCCATTTAAAGTTCTGTTGGTTTCATGTTGCTATTATTGTGTGATAGATTTTTACATTCCTATTTATAAGTTGTACTGGGGTAGTTTTCTTGTTTTTTTCCTTTATTTTTAAAATCTTTTTTAAAATAGTGGTTTTATTTCATTTTAATTATTTATTTATTTTGGCCACGTCCCATGGCTCGTGGGATCTTAGTTCCCCAGTCAGGGATCGAACCCGAGCCCTTGGCAGTGAAAGCACAGAGTCCTAACCGCTGGGCCACCAGAGTATTCCCCAGTTTTCTTTTTCAAGATGTATTTGTATAATCTGATTAGACTTGGCTTGGTGTAAGTGGTTTGGAGGGTTAGCATTAGGGCTGGGGCTGGTGTGAGGGTTGGGGCTGTGTATGGTTTATGGTTGCTGTTATGGTTTAAGTTTTATGGTTAATGAGTTATTTATGGGTATGGTTAATGACTATATTTTATGGTTTGGTTATGGTTATGGTTTAGCTTATTGGTTAAGGTTTATGGTTTTGGTCTCAGGGTGTTAGGGTTCTGTGTTAGAGTGGGTGTTAGGGTATGGGTGAGAATTGGGGTACAGGTAGGATGCGGGTAGAGCATGGGTTAGGGTAAGGTACAGGTTTAGGGTACGGGTTAGGCTAAGGTTAGGTCAGGGCTTAGGGTCAGGATCAGAGTTTAGGGTTAGGGTCCATGTCAGGATTAGCGTCAAGGTTGAGCGAGGCCATTGTTTGCTGCTCCTCCAGTGCTGGATTCTCATTGATAGATGAATGAAATGTCTGCTCTGGTCACCCACTGTTTCAAATTGAGCTCAGCCTTAGTCAAGGGTTCTTAGGGCCTCAGAGGTCATGCAGGGTTTCCCTCCACCCTCCCTCCTGGGAAGGGTGATGCAGGCCCCACTCTGTCTGGGCAGCCCCAGGTCCAGCATGGCCCTGACATGCAGGATACTAAGTAGACGTGATGTAAGACTCGGTGCATCAGTCTGCCAGCCCCCAGGTGCTGCCTTTTTTTTTTTTCCCCTTAATTAATTAATTAATTAATTTTGGGCTGTGTTGGGTCTGCATTGCTGCACGGAGGCTTTCTCTAGTTGCGGCGAGTGGGGGCTTCTCATTGCGGTGGCTTCTCTTGTTGCAGAGCACAGGCTCTAAGCGCGTGGGCTTCAGCAGTCGGGGCTCGCGGGTTCTAGAGCGCAGGCTCAGTAGTTGTGGTGCACGGGCTTAGTTGCTCCACAGCATGTGGGATCTTCCCGGACCAGGGCTCAAACCCGTGTCCCCTGCACGGGCAGGTGAATTCTTAACCACTGCGCCACCAGGGAAGTCTGGTGTTGCGTTCGTGAGGGCTGGTGGGGCCCTCTTGGGACTGGACGGATCCTTTGTTCCATCTGCACGGGTGTCCAAGCAGGTCTCAGGACAGCCCTTGGCCTCTGAGCATCCAGGCAGGCACCCACGTTCCTCCAGCTCAGGTTAGCCTTGGCCCCTCCAGCCCCCGTGGCCAATTACTGAGCTGATTGTGTCTTTACTCTTTAAAATTAAATCACTCTCTCCAGGTGGGCGAGAAGTTTACTTGTGAACTTGGTTAGGGTTAGGGGTTAGGGGTTAAGGGTTAGGTGTTAGGGTCAGGGTTAGGGCTAGGGCTAGGGCTAGGGGTTAGGGTTAGGCTTAGGGTTGGGTTATTGTTAGGGGTTAGGGTTAGGGTTTAGGGTTAGGGTTAGGGTTAGTTTTGGGTTAGGGTTAGGGTTATGGTAGGGTTAAGGTTGGGCTAGGGTTGGGTTAGGGTTAGGGTTAGGGTTAGGGTTTAGGTTTAGGGTTAGGGTTAGTGTTGGGTTAGGGTTAGGGTTAAGGTAGGGTTAGGGTTGTGTTAGGGTTAGGGTTAGGGTTAGGGTTTAGGGTTAGGGTGTCCAGCCTTACGTCCCATTCAGCTGTGAGTGTAGATGTGGTCAGTCCAGTTGCATCACAGCCCCTGATTGAATTTTGTGAGAATTCCTCTCTCTCTCACTGTCTTTCTTTTTTTATAATTAATTTTTATAATGGGGTGTAGCTGATTTGCAATGTTGTGTTTCTTGGTGCTGTACATCCACCTGAGTCACTTACAGAGAGACATCAATAAATTCTTTTCTAGGTTCCAGTAGTCAGATATATGTTTTTTCTGTGAATAGAGAGTGCTGAGTCCAGTTCCTTGAACAGTGAATATGTCTTGGCGATTACATTATTGGCGTATGGAACGGTATCTGTGCCAATTTCAACCTCCTGGTTTATGCATCAACGCACCACACTTTTCCCCTTAAGCAGCCGTAAGTGTGTTTTGTAAATGTCTGATGGTGTTCTGTTTGTAATTCAGTTCACGGTTGGCGATTTTTAGATTCCCTTTATAAGTGATATCTTATGATAAGTTTCTCTTGCTGTCTAACTTATTTCACTCTCAATGACGATACATAAGTCCCCCTGAGTTGCTGTAACTGGCCTCATTTCATTGATTTCAGGGCTGAGTAATATTCCGTTGTGCTTAAGTACCAAATTTTCTTTCACCGTTTTTTCCTTCCAAGGACTATGAAGTTGTACCCAAGTCGAGGCTGTTGTAAACATAGCAGCAGTAAACGGGGTGCCTGCGTCCTGTGGATTTTTGGTTTTGCCAACATATAGGCCCATGAGTGGAAGCGCCCTATGCTTTGTAGCTCTGTTTTTTAGATGTTTCAGGAAACACAGCACACTTCTCCAGAGTGGCCGTTGGCCATTTACATTCCCCCCTTCAGCGTAACAAGGCTCCCTTTTCTCCTCTCCTTGTCCTGCATATCTGGCTTTTACCCTTTGTGAGGATGGTCCTTTTTTCTGATTCGAAGTGATACCTCTTTGTAGTGTTGATTTGCATCGCCCGCTTCTTTGGTTGGCCAAAAAGGGCAGATGCGTTTTTCCTGAATATATTCTGGAAGTTAAATTTGAGAGACAGCTTTTTTTTAAAAATTGATGAATTAATTAATTTATTTTTGGCTGTGTTGGGTCTTCGTTTCTGTGCAAAGGCTTTCTCTAGTTGTGGCAAGCGGGTGCCACTCTTTATCGCGGTGCACGGACCTCTCACTATCGCGGCCTCCCTTGTTGCGGAGCACAGGCTCCAGACGCGCAGGCTCAGTAGTTGTGGCTCACGGGGCTAGTTGCTCCGCGGCATGTGGGATCTTCCCAGACCAGGGCTCGAACCTGTGTCCCCTGCATTAGCAGGCAGATTCTCAACCACTGCGCCACCAGGGAAGCCCCTTGAATAGTTTTGTATTTAAAATTTGTCTGTGGGGACTTCCCTGGTGACGCAGTGGTTAAGAGTCCGCCTGCCAATGCAGGGGCCACGGGGTCGAGCCCTGGTCCGGGAAGATCCCACATGCCTCAGAGCAACCAAGCCTGCGCGGCATAACTACTGAAGCCTGCGTGCCAGAGCCCGTGCTCGCCCACAAGAGAAGCCACCGCAGTGAGAAGCCCGTGCACCACAACGAAGAGTAGCCCCGCTCGACGCAACTAGAGAAAGCCCACATGCAGCAGCGAAGACCCAACGCAGCCAAAAATAAATTATAAACTAAAATAAAATTTGCCTCTGAATAACTTTGAGTGAATTTGGTATAAGTTGTAAAGTTTGCATCTACATTCACTTCATTCCAAATGGTTTCCAATTAATTGTTCCTTAACTACTTTTAGAAAACTTTTGGGATAGAGACTCCATTTTCGTTGGAATTTCCAGTTGAATGGATTCAGCAGTCCTGTCAGTAGGGCACGCTGCCTCCAGTGACCTGTGAGGGAGGCGCGGCCTGCACTTCCTGCACTGACCACAGGGTGGCGCCGAGTTCGCCTCTCTGACCCACAGCGCATGCTCGTTCCCTGCGAACTCGATTGTGAGGGCAGCTGAGAGGAGTTGAGCCTCCTCAGGCGCGGGGGCGGGGGCGGGGGCGGGGGCCTTCGGGTAGGACGCCCGGCTCAGCGTCTCTGCTGAGAGGAGCTCGGTCTCCGTCTCCTCAGGACTCGCTGGGGTTTCGGCTTCAGGACAAAGTGGGGCTGCGTCCACGCTGACTAGGGAACTAGGTTTCCTGAGGACCCAGGTGATGCCTGAGGAAAAGGTGAAGACACGGTGAGGAAAAGTGGGGAGAAGCTTCCTGTGGGCGGCTGACCGTTGAGGGGGTCCGTCTTCGTGTGAGCGAGGGAGGGCTTGGCGTGGAAAGCTGGGTGTTTGGTCAGGTTTGTGTGCAGGGTAGCCAGCGTGAGTTACGGGGCGTCCAGTTTTCCCAGCACCATTTATCGTGGGGAGTGTCGTGCTCCTTGGTGTGTCCTTGGTCCCTGTGTCATAAATTCACCGACCCCGTCCGTGTGGGTTGAATTCTGGTCTCTCTGTCCTGTTCCTCTGGCCCCTGTGCCCGTTTTGAGCCAGTTCCACACTGTTTTGGTGACTGTAGCTTCTCAGCAGAGTGTGACGTCAGGGAGGGAGATGCCTCCAGCCCGTTCTCTTTTTTCAGGGTTTCTTTGGCTATTTGGGGTCCTTTGTGGTTCCCCACAGATATTAGGAGGATTTGCTCTATTTGGGGGGAAAATACCATGGAATTTTGGGAGGGATTGCATTCACTGTGTCCACTGCTTTGGGTAGCATGGATATTTTAACAATATTAATTGTTCCATTCCATGAGAACAGGATATCTTTCCATTTATTGGTGTGATTTGCAATGTCTTCATCAATGTCTTCAAGTTTTCAGTGTGCAGGTCTTTCACCTCCTTGGTTGACTTTATTCCCAGGTATTTTGTTCTTTTTGATGCATTTGTAAATAGGGTTGCTTTCTTTCTCTTTCTGATGGTTCGTTATTAGTGTTTAGAAAGGCAAGTGATTTCTGTGTATTGATTTTGCAACTTTACTGAATTGATTTATTAGTTCTAATAGTTTTTTTGTGGAATGAAGTGGAAAATTGGAATTCAAAACTCCCACTGTTTCTACCATATCCAGGTCGTCCACAACACGGAGGACAGCGGCTCCTAATATAACCTTCCCACAGTGCCTCTAAATGACATGTGGACTTTGGGTGAACTGGATCTGGGTAAGGCTTGGCTTCTATATGGAAGTTTGATGTTTTCTCTGCTTTTCTGGCATGCTGTTGACATACATGATGTTTTGAAAAGTAATTGACTTTCCAGTAATTTCCAACATACAACTTTACATACATAAAAACAAGTCTTGTACCTTGATTAAATATACTCCTAAATCTTGATGTTGACATTATTAAAAATGGAATTGTTCTCATAAATTCTTTTTCAGATTATTTTTTGCCAGCGTATGCATATAAGATAGATGTTCATGAATTGATCTTTTGTTCGATAACTTTGCTTATTAATGAGTTGATTAGCTCAAATAATTTCTTTATGATTATAGTTAGTTTTATATATAAGATGATGTGACCTAGGTTCTGTGAAGAGACACGGTTTTAATTTTTCCATTCACCCATGGATGCCTTTTCTTTCTTTCCTCAAGATTCTGGGTAGAACTTCCAGTACACTATTGAGTAACGGTGATGAAGGCCAGCTTCCTGGCCCTGTTCCTGATTTCAGGAGTAAATCTTTCAGTCTTTAACGTTGAGCAGGATGTTTGCTGTGGCTTTCTGTACTACTCTTTTCCATATTGAGCAAATTTCCTTTTATTCCTGCTTTCTTGAGTGTTTTTCATGAAATAACACTGGATTTTCATTGTAGAGTTTTTGCATTAATTGATATGATTATGTGTTTTTACTTCACACCATTATTGTGGTTGAATACATTGCTTACTTTTCATATGTTGAGCAACCTGAAATTCCTGGTGTAGAGATACTTGCTTATGGCATTATCCATTTAAAGTTCTGTTGGTTTCATGTTGCTATTATTGTGTGATAGATTTTTACATTCCTATTTATAAGTTGTACTGGGGTAGTTTTCTTGTTTTTTTCCTTTATTTTTAAAATCTTTTTTAAAATAGTGGTTTTATTTCATTTTAATTATTTATTTATTTTGGCCACATCCCATGGCTCGTGGGATCTTAGTTCCCCAGTCAGGGATCGAACCCGAGCCCTTGGCAGTGAAAGCACAGAGTCCTAACCGCTGGGCCACCAGAGTATTCCCCAGTTTTCTTTTTCAAGATGTATTTGTATAATCTGATTAGACTTGGCTTGGTGTAAGTGGTTTGGAGGGTTAGCATTAGGGCTGGGGCTGGTGTGAGGGTTGGGGCTGTGTATGGTTTATGGTTGCTGTTATGGTTTAAGTTTTATGGTTAATGAGTTATTTATGGGTATGGTTAATGACTATATTTTATGGTTTGGTTATGGTTATGGTTTAGCTTATTGGTTAAGGTTTATGGTTTTGGTCTCAGGGTGTTAGGGTTCTGTGTTAGAGTGGGTGTTAGGGTATGGGTGAGAATTGGGGTACAGGTAGGATGCGGGTAGAGCATGGGTTAGGGTAAGGTACAGGTTTAGGGTACGGGTTAGGCTAAGGTTAGGTCAGGGCTTAGGGTCAGGATCAGAGTTTAGGGTTAGGGTCCATGTCAGGATTAGCGTCAAGGTTGAGCGAGGCCATTGTTTGCTGCTCCTCCAGTGCTGGATTCTCATTGATAGATGAATGAAATGTCTGCTCTGGTCACCCACTGTTTCAAATTGAGCTCAGCCTTAGTCAAGGGTTCTTAGGGCCTCAGAGGTCATGCAGGGTTTCCCTCCACCCTCCCTCCTGGGAAGGGTGATGCAGGCCCCACTCTGTCTGGGCAGCCCCAGGTCCAGCATGGCCCTGACATGCAGGATACTAAGTAGACGTGATGTAAGACTCGGTGCATCAGTCTGCCAGCCCCCAGGTGCTGCCTTTTTTTTTTTTCCCCTTAATTAATTAATTAATTAATTTTGGGCTGTGTTGGGTCTGCATTGCTGCACGGAGGCTTTCTCTAGTTGCGGCGAGTGGGGGCTTCTCATTGCGGTGGCTTCTCTTGTTGCAGAGCACAGGCTCTAAGCGCGTGGGCTTCAGCAGTCGGGGCTCGCGGGTTCTAGAGCGCAGGCTCAGTAGTTGTGGTGCACGGGCTTAGTTGCTCCACAGCATGTGGGATCTTCCCGGACCAGGGCTCAAACCCGTGTCCCCTGCATGGGCAGGTGAATTCTTAACCACTGCGCCACCAGGGAAGTCTGGTGTTGCGTTCGTGAGGGCTGGTGGGGCCCTCTTGGGACTGGACGGATCCTTTGTTCCATCTGCACGGGTGTCCAAGCAGGTCTCAGGACAGCCCTTGGCCTCTGAGCATCCAGGCAGGCACCCACGTTCCTCCAGCTCAGGTTAGCCTTGGCCCCTCCAGCCCCCGTGGCCAATTACTGAGCTGATTGTGTCTTTACTCTTTAAAATTAAATCACTCTCTCCAGGTGGGCGAGAAGTTTACTTGTGAACTTGGTTAGGGTTAGGGGTTAGGGGTTAAGGGTTAGGTGTTAGGGTCAGGGTTAGGGCTAGGGCTAGGGCTAGGGGTTAGGGTTAGGCTTAGGGTTGGGTTATTGTTAGGGGTTAGGGTTAGGGTTTAGGGTTAGGGTTAGGGTTAGTTTTGGGTTAGGGTTAGGGTTATGGTAGGGTTAAGGTTGGGCTAGGGTTGGGTTAGGGTTAGGGTTAGGGTTAGGGTTTAGGTTTAGGGTTAGGGTTAGTGTTGGGTTAGGGTTAGGGTTAAGGTAGGGTTAGGGTTGTGTTAGGGTTAGGGTTAGGGTTAGGGTTTAGGGTTAGGGTGTCCAGCCTTACGTCCCATTCAGCTGTGAGTGTAGATGTGGTCAGTCCAGTTGCATCACAGCCCCTGATTGAATTTTGTGAGAATTCCTCTCTCTCTCACTGTCTTTCTTTTTTTATAATTAATTTTTATAATGGGGTGTAGCTGATTTGCAATGTTGTGTTTCTTGGTGCTGTACATCCACCTGAGTCACTTACAGAGAGACATCAATAAATTCTTTTCTAGGTTCCAGTAGTCAGATATATGTTTTTTCTGTGAATAGAGAGTGCTGAGTCCAGTTCCTTGAACAGTGAATATGTCTTGGCGATTACATTATTGGCGTATGGAACGGTATCTGTGCCAATTTCAACCTCCTGGTTTATGCATCAACGCACCACACTTTTCCCCTTAAGCAGCCGTAAGTGTGTTTTGTAAATGTCTGATGGTGTTCTGTTTGTAATTCAGTTCACGGTTGGCGATTTTTAGATTCCCTTTATAAGTGATATCTTATGATAAGTTTCTCTTGCTGTCTAACTTATTTCACTCTCAATGACGATACATAAGTCCCCCTGAGTTGCTGTAACTGGCCTCATTTCATTGATTTCAGGGCTGAGTAATATTCCGTTGTGCTTAAGTACCAAATTTTCTTTCACCGTTTTTTCCTTCCAAGGACTATGAAGTTGTACCCAAGTCGAGGCTGTTGTAAACATAGCAGCAGTAAACGGGGTGCCTGCGTCCTGTGGATTTTTGGTTTTGCCAACATATAGGCCCATGAGTGGAAGCGCCCTATGCTTTGTAGCTCTGTTTTTTAGATGTTTCAGGAAACACAGCACACTTCTCCAGAGTGGCCGTTGGCCATTTACATTCCCCCCTTCAGCGTAACAAGGCTCCCTTTTCTCCTCTCCTTGTCCTGCATATCTGGTTTTTACCCTTTGTGAGGATGGTCCTTTTTTCTGATTCGAAGTGATACCTCTTTGTAGTGTTGATTTGCATCGCCCGCTTCTTTGGTTGGCCAAAAAGGGCAGATGCGTTTTTCCTGAATATATTCTGGAAGTTAAATTTGAGAGACAGCTTTTTTTTAAAAATTGATGAATTAATTAATTTATTTTTGGCTGTGTTGGGTCTTCGTTTCTGTGCAAAGGCTTTCTCTAGTTGTGGCAAGCGGGTGCCACTCTTTATCGCGGTGCACGGACCTCTCACTATCGCGGCCTCCCTTGTTGCGGAGCACAGGCTCCAGACGCGCAGGCTCAGTAGTTGTGGCTCACGGGGCTAGTTGCTCCGCGGCATGTGGGATCTTCCCAGACCAGGGCTCGAACCTGTGTCCCCTGCATTAGCAGGCAGATTCTCAACCACTGCGCCACCAGGGAAGCCCCTTGAATAGTTTTGTATTTAAAATTTGTCTGTGGGGACTTCCCTGGTGACGCAGTGGTTAAGAGTCCGCCTGCCAATGCAGGGGCCACGGGGTCGAGCCCTGGTCCGGGAAGATCCCACATGCCTCAGAGCAACCAAGCCTGCGCGGCATAACTACTGAAGCCTGCGTGCCAGAGCCCGTGCTCGCCCACAAGAGAAGCCACCGCAATGAGAAGCCCGTGCACCACAACGAAGAGTAGCCCCGCTCGACGCAACTAGAGAAAGCCCACATGCAGCAGCGAAGACCCAACGCAGCCAAAAATAAATTATAAACTAAAATAAAATTTGCCTCTGAATAACTTTGAGTGAATTTGGTATAAGTTGTAAAGTTTGCATCTACATTCACTTCATTCCAAATGGTTTCCAATTAATTGTTCCTTAACTACTTTTAGAAAACTTTTGGGATAGAGACTCCATTTTCGTTGGAATTTCCAGTTGAATGGATTCAGCAGTCCTGTCAGTAGGGCACGCTGCCTCCAGTGACCTGTGAGGGAGGCGCGGCCTGCACTTCCTGCACTGACCACAGGGTGGCGCCGAGTTCGCCTCTCTGACCCACAGCGCATGCTCGTTCCCTGCGAACTCGATTGTGAGGGCAGCTGAGAGGAGTTGAGCCTCCTCAGGCGCGGGGGCGGGGGCGGGGGCGGGGGCCTTCGGGTAGGACGCCCGGCTCAGCGTCTCTGCTGAGAGGAGCTCGGTCTCCGTCTCCTCAGGACTCGCTGGGGTTTCGGCTTCAGGACAAAGTGGGGCTGCGTCCACGCTGACTAGGGAACTAGGTTTCCTGAGGACCCAGGTGATGCCTGAGGAAAAGGTGAAGACACGGTGAGGAAAAGTGGGGAGAAGCTTCCTGTGGGCGGCTGACCGTTGAGGGGGTCCGTCTTCGTGTGAGCGAGGGAGGGCTTGGCGTGGAAAGCTGGGTGTTTGGTCAGGTTTGTGTGCAGGGTAGCCAGCGTGAGTTACGGGGCGTCCAGTTTTCCCAGCACCATTTATCGTGGGGAGTGTCGTGCTCCTTGGTGTGTCCTTGGTCCCTGTGTCATAAATTCACCGACCCCGTCCGTGTGGGTTGAATTCTGGTCTCTCTGTCCTGTTCCTCTGGCCCCTGTGCCCGTTTTGAGCCAGTTCCACACTGTTTTGGTGACTGTAGCTTCTCAGCAGAGTGTGACATCAGGGAGGGAGATGCCTCCAGCCCGTTCTCTTTTTTCAGGGTTTCTTTGGCTATTTGGGGTCCTTTGTGGTTCCCCACAGATATTAGGAGGATTTGCTCTATTTGGGGGGAAAATACCATGGAATTTTGGGAGGGATTGCATTCACTGTGTCCACTGCTTTGGGTAGCATGGATATTTTAACAATATTAATTGTTCCATTCCATGAGAACAGGATATCTTTCCATTTATTGGTGTGATTTGCAATGTCTTCATCAATGTCTTCAAGTTTTCAGTGTGCAGGTCTTTCACCTCCTTGGTTGACTTTATTCCCAGGTATTTTGTTCTTTTTGATGCATTTGTAAATAGGGTTGCTTTCTTTCTCTTTCTGATGGTTCGTTATTAGTGTTTAGAAAGGCAAGTGATTTCTGTGTATTGATTTTGCAACTTTACTGAATTGATTTATTAGTTCTAATAGTTTTTTTGTGGAATGAAGTGGAAAATTGGAATTCAAAACTCCCACTGTTTCTACCATATCCAGGTCGTCCACAACACGGAGGACAGCGGCTCCTAATATAACCTTCCCACAGTGCCTCTAAATGACATGTGGACTTTGGGTGAACTGGATCTGGGTAAGGCTTGGCTTCTATATGGAAGTTTGATGTTTTCTCTGCTTTTCTGGCATGCTGTTGACATACATGATGTTTTGAAAAGTAATTGACTTTCCAGTAATTTCCAACATACAACTTTACATACATAAAAACAAGTCTTGTACCTTGATTAAATATACTCCTAAATCTTGATGTTGACATTATTAAAAATGGAATTGTTCTCATAAATTCTTTTTCAGATTATTTTTTGCCAGCGTATGCATATAAGATAGATGTTCATGAATTGATCTTTTGTTCGATAACTTTGCTTATTAATGAGTTGATTAGCTCAAATAATTTCTTTATGATTATAGTTAGTTTTATATATAAGATGATGTGACCTAGGTTCTGTGAAGAGACACGGTTTTAATTTTTCCATTCACCCATGGATGCCTTTTCTTTCTTTCCTCAAGATTCTGGGTAGAACTTCCAGTACACTATTGAGTAACGGTGATGAAGGCCAGCTTCCTGGCCCTGTTCCTGATTTCAGGAGTAAATCTTTCAGTCTTTAACGTTGAGCAGGATGTTTGCTGTGGCTTTCTGTACTACTCTTTTCCATATTGAGCAAATTTCCTTTTATTCCTGCTTTCTTGAGTGTTTTTCATGAAATAACACTGGATTTTCATTGTAGAGTTTTTGCATTAATTGATATGATTATGTGTTTTTACTTCACACCATTATTGTGGTTGAATACATTGCTTACTTTTCATATGTTGAGCAACCTGAAATTCCTGGTGTAGAGATACTTGCTTATGGCATTATCCATTTAAAGTTCTGTTGGTTTCATGTTGCTATTATTGTGTGATAGATTTTTACATTCCTATTTATAAGTTGTACTGGGGTAGTTTTCTTGTTTTTTTCCTTTATTTTTAAAATCTTTTTTAAAATAGTGGTTTTATTTCATTTTAATTATTTATTTATTTTGGCCACATCCCATGGCTCGTGGGATCTTAGTTCCCCAGTCAGGGATCGAACCCGAGCCCTTGGCAGTGAAAGCACAGAGTCCTAACCGCTGGGCCACCAGAGTATTCCCCAGTTTTCTTTTTCAAGATGTATTTGTATAATCTGATTAGACTTGGCTTGGTGTAAGTGGTTTGGAGGGTTAGCATTAGGGCTGGGGCTGGTGTGAGGGTTGGGGCTGTGTATGGTTTATGGTTGCTGTTATGGTTTAAGTTTTATGGTTAATGAGTTATTTATGGGTATGGTTAATGACTATATTTTATGGTTTGGTTATGGTTATGGTTTAGCTTATTGGTTAAGGTTTATGGTTTTGGTCTCAGGGTGTTAGGGTTCTGTGTTAGAGTGGGTGTTAGGGTATGGGTGAGAATTGGGGTACAGGTAGGATGCGGGTAGAGCATGGGTTAGGGTAAGGTACAGGTTTAGGGTACGGGTTAGGCTAAGGTTAGGTCAGGGCTTAGGGTCAGGATCAGAGTTTAGGGTTAGGGTCCATGTCAGGATTAGCGTCAAGGTTGAGCGAGGCCATTGTTTGCTGCTCCTCCAGTGCTGGATTCTGATTGATAGATGAATGAAATGTCTGCTCTGGTCACCCACTGTTTCAAATTGAGCTCAGCCTTAGTCAAGGGTTCTTAGGGCCTCAGAGGTCATGCAGGGTTTCCCTCCACCCTCCCTCCTGGGAAGGGTGATGCAGGCCCCACTCTGTCTGGGCAGCCCCAGGTCCAGCATGGCCCTGACATGCAGGATACTAAGTAGACGTGATGTAAGACTCGGTGCATCAGTCTGCCAGCCCCCAGGTGCTGCCTTTTTTTTTTTTCCCCTTAATTAATTAATTAATTAATTTTGGGCTGTGTTGGGTCTGCATTGCTGCACGGAGGCTTTCTCTAGTTGCGGCGAGTGGGGGCTTCTCATTGCGGTGGCTTCTCTTGTTGCAGAGCACAGGCTCTAAGCGCGTGGGCTTCAGCAGTCGGGGCTCGCGGGTTCTAGAGCGCAGGCTCAGTAGTTGTGGTGCACGGGCTTAGTTGCTCCACAGCATGTGGGATCTTCCCGGACCAGGGCTCAAACCCGTGTCCCCTGCATGGGCAGGTGAATTCTTAACCACTGCGCCACCAGGGAAGTCTGGTGTTGCGTTCGTGAGGGCTGGTGGGGCCCTCTTGGGACTGGACGGATCCTTTGTTCCATCTGCACGGGTGTCCAAGCAGGTCTCAGGACAGCCCTTGGCCTCTGAGCATCCAGGCAGGCACCCACGTTCCTCCAGCTCAGGTTAGCCTTGGCCCCTCCAGCCCCCGTGGCCAATTACTGAGCTGATTGTGTCTTTACTCTTTAAAATTAAATCACTCTCTCCAGGTGGGCGAGAAGTTTACTTGTGAACTTGGTTAGGGTTAGGGGTTAGGGGTTAAGGGTTAGGTGTTAGGGTCAGGGTTAGGGCTAGGGCTAGGGCTAGGGGTTAGGGTTAGGCTTAGGGTTGGGTTATTGTTAGGGGTTAGGGTTAGGGTTTAGGGTTAGGGTTAGGGTTAGTTTTGGGTTAGGGTTAGGGTTATGGTAGGGTTAAGGTTGGGCTAGGGTTGGGTTAGGGTTAGGGTTAGGGTTAGGGTTTAGGTTTAGGGTTAGGGTTAGTGTTGGGTTAGGGTTAGGGTTAAGGTAGGGTTAGGGTTGTGTTAGGGTTAGGGTTAGGGTTAGGGTTTAGGGTTAGGGTGTCCAGCCTTACGTCCCATTCAGCTGTGAGTGTAGATGTGGTCAGTCCAGTTGCATCACAGCCCCTGATTGAATTTTGTGAGAATTCCTCTCTCTCTCACTGTCTTTCTTTTTTTATAATTAATTTTTATAATGGGGTGTAGCTGATTTGCAATGTTGTGTTTCTTGGTGCTGTACATCCACCTGAGTCACTTACAGAGAGACATCAATAAATTCTTTTCTAGGTTCCAGTAGTCAGATATATGTTTTTTCTGTGAATAGAGAGTGCTGAGTCCAGTTCCTTGAACAGTGAATATGTCTTGGCGATTACATTATTGGCGTATGGAACGGTATCTGTGCCAATTTCAACCTCCTGGTTTATGCATCAACGCACCACACTTTTCCCCTTAAGCAGCCGTAAGTGTGTTTTGTAAATGTCTGATGGTGTTCTGTTTGTAATTCAGTTCACGGTTGGCGATTTTTAGATTCCCTTTATAAGTGATATCTTATGATAAGTTTCTCTTGCTGTCTAACTTATTTCACTCTCAATGACGATACATAAGTCCCCCTGAGTTGCTGTAACTGGCCTCATTTCATTGATTTCAGGGCTGAGTAATATTCCGTTGTGCTTAAGTACCAAATTTTCTTTCACCGTTTTTTCCTTCCAAGGACTATGAAGTTGTACCCAAGTCGAGGCTGTTGTAAACATAGCAGCAGTAAACGGGGTGCCTGCGTCCTGTGGATTTTTGGTTTTGCCAACATATAGGCCCATGAGTGGAAGCGCCCTATGCTTTGTAGCTCTGTTTTTTAGATGTTTCAGGAAACACAGCACACTTCTCCAGAGTGGCCGTTGGCCATTTACATTCCCCCCTTCAGCGTAACAAGGCTCCCTTTTCTCCTCTCCTTGTCCTGCATATCTGGCTTTTACCCTTTGTGAGGATGGTCCTTTTTTCTGATTCGAAGTGATACCTCTTTGTAGTGTTGATTTGCATCGCCCGCTTCTTTGGTTGGCCAAAAAGGGCATATGCGTTTTTCCTGAATATATTCTGGAAGTTAAATTTGAGAGACAGCTTTTTTTTAAAAATTGATGAATTAATTAATTTATTTTTGGCTGTGTTGGGTCTTCGTTTCTGTGCAAAGGCTTTCTCTAGTTGTGGCAAGCGGGTGCCACTCTTTATCGCGGTGCACGGACCTCTCACTATCGCGGCCTCCCTTGTTGCGGAGCACAGGCTCCAGACGCGCAGGCTCAGTAGTTGTGGCTCACGGGGCTAGTTGCTCCGCGGCATGTGGGATCTTCCCAGACCAGGGCTCGAACCTGTGTCCCCTGCATTAGCAGGCAGATTCTCAACCACTGCGCCACCAGGGAAGCCCCTTGAATAGTTTTGTATTTAAAATTTGTCTGTGGGGACTTCCCTGGTGACGCAGTGGTTAAGAGTCCGCCTGCCAATGCAGGGGCCACGGGGTCGAGCCCTGGTCCGGGAAGATCCCACATGCCTCAGAGCAACCAAGCCTGCGCGGCATAACTACTGAAGCCTGCGTGCCAGAGCCCGTGCTCGCCCACAAGAGAAGCCACCGCAGTGAGAAGCCCGTGCACCACAACGAAGAGTAGCCCCGCTCGACGCAACTAGAGAAAGCCCACATGCAGCAGCGAAGACCCAACGCAGCCAAAAATAAATTATAAACTAAAATAAAATTTGCCTCTGAATAACTTTGAGTGAATTTGGTATAAGTTGTAAAGTTTGCATCTACATTCACTTCATTCCAAATGGTTTCCAATTAATTGTTCCTTAACTACTTTTAGAAAACTTTTGGGATAGAGACTCCATTTTCGTTGGAATTTCCAGTTGAATGGATTCAGCAGTCCTGTCAGTAGGGCACGCTGCCTCCAGTGACCTGTGAGGGAGGCGCGGCCTGCACTTCCTGCACTGACCACAGGGTGGCGCCGAGTTCGCCTCTCTGACCCACAGCGCATGCTCGTTCCCTGCGAACTCGATTGTGAGGGCAGCTGAGAGGAGTTGAGCCTCCTCAGGCGCGGGGGCGGGGGCGGGGGCGGGGGCCTTCGGGTAGGACGCCCGGCTCAGCGTCTCTGCTGAGAGGAGCTCGGTCTCCGTCTCCTCAGGACTCGCTGGGGTTTCGGCTTCAGGACAAAGTGGGGCTGCGTCCACGCTGACTAGGGAACTAGGTTTCCTGAGGACCCAGGTGATGCCTGAGGAAAAGGTGAAGACACGGTGAGGAAAAGTGGGGAGAAGCTTCCTGTGGGCGGCTGACCGTTGAGGGGGTCCGTCTTCGTGTGAGCGAGGGAGGGCTTGGCGTGGAAAGCTGGGTGTTTGGTCAGGTTTGTGTGCAGGGTAGCCAGCGTGAGTTACGGGGCGTCCAGTTTTCCCAGCACCATTTATCGTGGGGAGTGTCGTGCTCCTTGGTGTGTCCTTGGTCCCTGTGTCATAAATTCACCGACCCCGTCCGTGTGGGTTGAATTCTGGTCTCTCTGTCCTGTTCCTCTGGCCCCTGTGCCCGTTTTGAGCCAGTTCCACACTGTTTTGGTGACTGTAGCTTCTCAGCAGAGTGTGACGTCAGGGAGGGAGATGCCTCCAGCCCGTTCTCTTTTTTCAGGGTTTCTTTGGCTATTTGGGGTCCTTTGTGGTTCCCCACAGATATTAGGAGGATTTGCTCTATTTGGGGGGAAAATACCATGGAATTTTGGGAGGGATTGCATTCACTGTGTCCACTGCTTTGGGTAGCATGGATATTTTAACAATATTAATTGTTCCATTCCATGAGAACAGGATATCTTTCCATTTATTGGTGTGATTTGCAATGTCTTCATCAATGTCTTCAAGTTTTCAGTGTGCAGGTCTTTCACCTCCTTGGTTGACTTTATTCCCAGGTATTTTGTTCTTTTTGATGCATTTGTAAATAGGGTTGCTTTCTTTCTCTTTCTGATGGTTCGTTATTAGTGTTTAGAAAGGCAAGTGATTTCTGTGTATTGATTTTGCAACTTTACTGAATTGATTTATTAGTTCTAATAGTTTTTTTGTGGAATGAAGTGGAAAATTGGAATTCAAAACTCCCACTGTTTCTACCATATCCAGGTCGTCCACAACACGGAGGACAGCGGCTCCTAATATAACCTTCCCACAGTGCCTCTAAATGACATGTGGACTTTGGGTGAACTGGATCTGGGTAAGGCTTGGCTTCTATATGGAAGTTTGATGTTTTCTCTGCTTTTCTGGCATGCTGTTGACATACATGATGTTTTGAAAAGTAATTGACTTTCCAGTAATTTCCAACATACAACTTTACATACATAAAAACAAGTCTTGTACCTTGATTAAATATACTCCTAAATCTTGATGTTGACATTATTAAAAATGGAATTGTTCTCATAAATTCTTTTTCAGATTATTTTTTGCCAGCGTATGCATATAAGATAGATGTTCATGAATTGATCTTTTGTTCGATAACTTTGCTTATTAATGAGTTGATTAGCTCAAATAATTTCTTTATGATTATAGTTAGTTTTATATATAAGATGATGTGACCTAGGTTCTGTGAAGAGACACGGTTTAATTTTTCCATTCACCCATGATGCCTTTTCTTTCTTTCCTCAAGATTCTGGGTAGAACTTCCAGTACACTATTGAGTAACGGTGATGAAGGCCAGCTTCCTGGCCCTGTTCCTGATTTCAGGAGTAAATCTTTCAGTCTTTAACGTTGAGCAGGATGTTTGCTGTGGCTTTCTGTACTACTCTTTCCATATTGAGCAAATTTCCTTTTATTCCTGCTTTCTTGAGTGTTTTTCATGAAATAACACTGGATTTTCATTGTAGAGTTTTTGCATTAATTGATATGATTATGTGTTTTTACTTCACACCATTATTGTGGTTGAATACATTGCTTACTTTTCATATGTTGAGCAACCTGAAATTCCTGGTGTAGAGATACTTGCTTATGGCATTATCCATTTAAAGTTCTGTTGGTTTCATGTTGCTATTATTGTGTGATAGATTTTTACATTCCTATTTATAAGTTGTACTGGGGTAGTTTTCTTGTTTTTTCCTTTATTTTTAAAATCTTTTTTAAAATAGTGGTTTTATTTCATTTTAATTATTTATTTATTTTGGCCACATCCCATGGCTCGTGGGATCTTAGTTCCCCAGTCAGGGATCGAACCCGAGCCCTTGGCAGTGAAAGCACAGAGTCCTAACCGCTGGGCCACCAGAGTATTCCCCAGTTTTCTTTTTCAAGATGTATTTGTATAATCTGATTAGACTTGGCTTGGTGTAAGTGGTTTGGAGGGTTAGCATTAGGGCTGGGGCTGGTGTGAGGGTTGGGGCTGTGTATGGTTTATGGTTGCTGTTATGGTTTAAGTTTTATGGTTAATGAGTTATTTATGGGTATGGTTAATGACTATATTTTATGGTTTGGTTATGGTTATGGTTTAGCTTATTGGTTAAGGTTTATGGTTTTGGTCTCAGGGTGTTAGGGTTCTGTGTTAGAGTGGGTGTTAGGGTATGGGTGAGAATTGGGGTACAGGTAGGATGCGGGTAGAGCATGGGTTAGGGTAAGGTACAGGTTTAGGGTACGGGTTAGGCTAAGGTTAGGTCAGGGCTTAGGGTCAGGATCAGAGTTTAGGGTTAGGGTCCATGTCAGGATTAGCGTCAAGGTTGAGCGAGGCCATTGTTTGCTGCTCCTCCAGTGCTGGATTCTCATTGATAGATGAATGAAATGTCTGCTCTGGTCACCCACTGTTTCAAATTGAGCTCAGCCTTAGTCAAGGGTTCTTAGGGCCTCAGAGGTCATGCAGGGTTTCCCTCCACCCTCCCTCCTGGGAAGGGTGATGCAGGCCCCACTCTGTCTGGGCAGCCCCAGGTCCAGCATGGCCCTGACATGCAGGATACTAAGTAGACGTGATGTAAGACTCGGTGCATCAGTCTGCCAGCCCCCAGGTGCTGCCTTTTTTTTTTTTCCCCTTAATTAATTAATTAATTAATTTTGGGCTGTGTTGGTCTGCATTGCTGCACGGAGGCTTTCTCTAGTTGCGGCGAGTGGGGGCTTCTCATTGCGGTGGCTTCTCTTGTTGCAGAGCACAGGCTCTAAGCGCGTGGGCTTCAGCAGTCGGGGCTCGCGGGTTCTAGAGCGCAGGCTCAGTAGTTGTGGTGCACGGGCTTAGTTGCTCCACAGCATGTGGGATCTTCCCGGACCAGGGCTCAAACCCGTGTCCCCTGCACGGGCAGGTGAATTCTTAACCACTGCGCCACCAGGGAAGTCTGGTGTTGCGTTCGTGAGGGCTGGTGGGGCCCTCTTGGGACTGGACGGATCCTTTGTTCCATCTGCACGGGTGTCCAAGCAGGTCTCAGGACAGCCCTTGGCCTCTGAGCATCCAGGCAGGCACCCACGTTCCTCCAGCTCAGGTTAGCCTTGGCCCCTCCAGCCCCCGTGGCCAATTACTGAGCTGATTGTGTCTTTACTCTTTAAAATTAAATCACTCTCTCCAGGTGGGCGAGAAGTTTACTTGTGAACTTGGTTAGGGTTAGGGGTTAGGGGTTAAGGGTTAGGTGTTAGGGTCAGGGTTAGGGCTAGGGCTAGGGCTAGGGGTTAGGGTTAGGCTTAGGGTTGGGTTATTGTTAGGGGTTAGGGTTAGGGTTTAGGGTTAGGGTTAGGTTAGTTTTGGTTAGGGTTAGGGTTATGTAGGGTTAAGGTTGGGCTAGGGTTGGTTAGGGTTAGGGTTAGGGTTAGGGTTTAGGTTTAGGGTTAGGGTTAGTGTTGGGTTAGGGTTAGGGTTAAGGTAGGGTTAGGGTTGTGTTAGGGTTAGGGTTAGGGTTAGGGTTTAGGGTTAGGGTGTCCAGCCTTACGTCCCATTCAGCTGTGAGTGTAGATGTGGTCAGTCAGTTGCATCACAGCCCCTGATTGAATTTTGTGAGAATTCCTCTCTCTCTCACTGTCTTTCTTTTTTTTATAATTAATTTTTATAATGGGGTGTAGCTGATTTGCAATGTTGTGTTTCTTGGTGCTGTACATCCACCTGAGTCACTTACAGAGAGACATCAATAAATTCTTTCTAGGTTCCAGTAGTCAGATATATGTTTTTTCTGTGAATAGAGAGTGCTGAGTCCAGTTCTTGAACAGTGAATATGTCTTGGCGATTACATTATTGGCGTATGGAACGGTATCTGTGCCAATTTCAACCTCCTGGTTTATGCATCAACGCACCACACTTTTCCCCTTAAGCAGCCGTAAGTGTGTTTTGTAAATGTCTGATGGTGTTCTGTTTGTAATTCAGTTCACGGTTGGCGATTTTTAGATTCCCTTTATAAGTGATATCTTATGATAAGTTTCTCTTGCTGTCTAACTTATTTCACTCTCAATGACGATACATAAGTCCCCCTGAGTTGCTGTAACTGGCCTCATTTCATTGATTTCAGGGCTGAGTAATATTCCGTTGTGCTTAAGTACCAAATTTTCTTCACCGTTTTTTCCTTCCAAGGACTATGAAGTTGTACCCAAGTCGAGGCTGTTGTAAACATAGCAGCAGTAAACGGGGTGCCTGCGTCCTGTGGATTTTTGGTTTTGCCAACATATAGGCCCATGAGTGGAAGCGCCCTATGCTTTGTAGCTCTGTTTTTTAGATGTTTCAGGAAACACAGCACACTTCTCCAGAGTGGCCGTTGGCCATTTACATTCCCCCTTCAGCGTAACAAGGCTCCCTTTTCTCCTCTCCTTGTCCTGCATATCTGGCTTTTACCCTTTGTGAGGATGGTCCTTTTTTCTGATTCGAAGTGATACCTCTTTGTAGTGTTGATTTGCAATCGCCCGCTTCTTTGGTTGGCCAAAAAGGGCATATGCGTTTTTCCTGAATATATTCTGGAAGTTAAATTTGAGAGACAGCTTTTTTTTAAAAATTGATGAATTAATTAATTTATTTTTGGCTGTGTTGGGTCTTCGTTTCTGTGCAAAGGCTTTCTCTAGTTGTGGCAAGCGGGTGCCACTCTTATCGCGGTGCACGGACCTCTCACTATCGCGGCCTCCCTTGTTGCGGAGCACAGGCTCCAGACGCGCAGGCTCAGTAGTTGTGGCTCACGGGGCTAGTTGCTCCGCGGCATGTGGGATCTTCCCAGACCAGGGCTCGAACCTGTGTCCCCTGCATTAGCAGGCAGATTCTCAACCACTGCGCCACCAGGGAAGCCCCTTGAATAGTTTTGTATTTAAAATTTGTCTGTGGGGACTTCCCTGGTGACGCAGTGGTTAAGAGTCCGCCTGCCAATGCAGGGGCCACGGGGTCGAGCCCTGGTCCGGGAAGATCCCACATGCCTCAGAGCAACCAAGCCTGCGCGGCATAACTACTGAAGCCTGCGTGCCAGAGCCCGTGCTCGCCCACAAGAGAAGCCACCGCAGTGAGAAGCCCGTGCACCACAACGAAGAGTAGCCCCGCTCGACGCAACTAGAGAAAGCCCACATGCAGCAGCGAAGACCCAACGCAGCCAAAAATAAATTATAAACTAAAATAAAATTTGCCTCTGAATAACTTTGAGTGAATTTGGTATAAGTTGTAAAGTTTGCATCTACATTCACTTCATTCCAAATGGTTTCCAATTAATTGTTCCTTAACTACTTTTAGAAAACTTTTGGGATAGAGACTCCATTTCGTTGGAATTTCCAGTTGAATGGATTCAGCAGTCCTGTCAGTAGGGCACGCTGCCTCCAGTGACCTGTGAGGGAGGCGCGGCCTGCACTTCCTGCACTGACCACAGGGTGGCGCCGAGTTCGCCTCTCTGACCCACAGCGCATGCTCGTTCCCTGCGAACTCGATTGTGAGGGCAGCTGAGAGGAGTTGAGCCTCCTCAGGCGCGGGGGCGGGGGCGGGGGCGGGGGCCTTCGGGTAGGACGCCCGGCTCAGCGTCTCTGCTGAGAGGAGCTCGGTCTCCGTCTCCTCAGGACTCGCTGGGGTTTCGGCTTCAGGACAAAGTGGGGCTGCGTCCACGCTGACTAGGGAACTAGGTTTCCTGAGGACCCAGGTGATGCCTGAGGAAAAGGTGAAGACACGGTGAGGAAAAGTGGGGAGAAGCTTCCTGTGGGCGGCTGACCGTTGAGGGGGTCCGTCTTCGTGTGAGCGAGGGAGGGCTTGGCGTGGAAAGCTGGGTGTTTGGTCAGGTTTGTGTGCAGGGTAGCCAGCGTGAGTTACGGGGCGTCCAGTTTCCCAGCACCATTTATCGTGGGGAGTGTCGTGCTCCTTGGTGTGTCCTTGGTCCCTGTGTCATAAATCACCGACCCCGTCCGTGTGGGTTGAATTCTGGTCTCTCTGTCCTGTTCCTCTGGCCCCTGTGCCCGTTTTGAGCCAGTTCCACACTGTTTTGGTGACTGTAGCTTCTCAGCAGAGTGTGACGTCAGGGAGGGAGATGCTCCAGCCCGTTCTCTTTTTTCAGGGTTTCTTTGGCTATTGGGGTCCTTTGTGGTTCCCCACAGATATTAGGAGGATTTGCTCTATTTGGGGGAAAATACCATGGAATTTTGGAGGGATTGCATTCACTGTGTCCACTGCTTTGGGTAGCATGGATATTTTAACAATATTAATTGTTCCATTCCATGAGAACAGGATATCTTTCCATTTATTGGTGTGATTTGCAATGTCTTCATCAATGTCTTCAAGTTTTCAGTGTGCAGGTCTTTCACCTCCTTGGTTGACTTTATTCCCAGGTATTTTGTTCTTTTTGATGCATTTGTAAATAGGGTTGCTTTCTTTCTCTTTCTGATGGTTCGTTATTAGTGTTTAGAAAGGCAAGTGATTTCTGTGTATTGATTTTGCAACTTTACTGAATTGATTTATTAGTTCTAATAGTTTTTTTGTGGAATGAAGTGGAAAATTGGAATTCAAAACTCCCACTGTTTCTACCATATCCAGGTCGTCCACAACACGGAGGACAGCGGCTCCTAATATAACCTTCCCACAGTGCCTCTAAATGACATGTGGACTTTGGGTGAACTGGATCTGGGTAAGCTTGGCTTCTATATGGAAGTTTGATGTTTTCTCTGCTTTTCTGGCATGCTGTTGACATACATGATGTTTTGAAAAGTAATTGACTTTCCAGTAATTTCCAACATACAACTTTACATACATAAAAACAAGTCTTGTACCTTGATTAAATATACTCCTAAATCTTGATGTTGACATTATTAAAAATGGAATTGTTCTCATAAATTCTTTTTCAGATTATTTTTTGCCAGCGTATGCATATAAGATAGAA
>NW_026777767.1:0-108000 GCF_028023285.1 Balaenoptera ricei
AAAAGGGCTATGCGGAAAAAAGTGTCAAAACCAGAAATGCAGGACAGGCCATGGAGAAATGGGAGCCTTGCTACGCTGATGGGCGGGATGTAAATTGCCAACAGCCACTCTGGAGATGTGTACGGTGTGTCCAGAAACATCGATAAAACACGGCTTAGAACGCATAGGGCACTTCCACTCATGGGCGTATAAATTGGGAAAACTAAAAATCAGCAAGACACAGGCACCCCAAAGTTTAGGGCTGCTCTGTTGACAAGAACCTCCACTTCATGACATCTTAAATATCCCAGGAAAGAGAAAAATGGATAAAGAAGTGGTGGTCCTTATGTACAATGGAATATCACTCAGCCATGAAATCAATGTCATAAGGCTAGTAGCAGCATGATGAGTGGCTTTAGCTACGATGATTCTAAGTGAAATAAGTCACACAGAAAAAGACACTTATCATAAGCTATCACTTATAGAGGGAATGTAAAAACCACTACACTTGAACTGAATTACAAAACAGAACAGAGTCACACGTTTACAAAACACACTATGGCTGCTTAACGGGAAAGGTGGGGTGGGTTGATGCATAAAACAACGGTTTCAAATGAGCTCAGATACCGTTCCACAAACCCAATATGTAATAGAAAGACCTACTCCTTGCTCAGTGAACTGGACTCGACACCCCCTATTCACCGCACAAGAACATATCTGACTAGTAAGAATCTTAAAACCTATGTATTGATATCTCTCTGGAAGTGAGTCAAGTGGATATAAAGCGACATAAACACAGCTATGAAAAACAGCTAAACCCCATTATAAAAATAAATTCCTTTTAAAAACCCGTGAAACAAAGACAGTGAAAGAGAGAGAAATTCTTACAAACTTCGTTCAGGGGCTGTGATGCAACCTGGATTGACCATATCTAGACCCACAGCTGGAGGAGACATAAGGGTGGACACTCTCGGGGCTGAGAGGTTTGGTGAGGTTGGCGGAGCAAACGCAGAGCCTTTAAAGTAATACTGCCTGTTACCCATCACATGGGTCCCAAATCTCCAGGTTCAAGGGCATCTTCCTACCTCGAAAACATGCATGAGAAACCCAGAAGGTGGTACACCGTGTGATCGGGAAAGATTTCTAAAACGCACCTCATTTCTCATTTCCTTGTGCTCGGGTTTGCCATTCCAGCCGCTTTACTAGAAATCTCCCTCCTTGGAGAATCAGCACCTGTAACCTCCTGTTCCGTACAGGTTGCAACTTGTCCTGAGGATGAACGGGAAGAGGGGGAGCCAATGAGAGACTAGCTCTAGGTGTTGGGACAGGCACAGGTCACTCTATTTTCCCATCAGGAAGAAGAATTAACCACAGGCTCAGCCTGCCGCCCGGAAGCAGAATAGGGCCTGAGGCAATCCTGCGCTTTTGCGGCCAGCTCCCAAAAAAGCGAGGTGAAAAATGGAGCTCAGGGGCACTGCAATTCACAAACCTGCAGAGTTATAAATGATAACTCTCGTCCACAAATATATTGAGGGAAGGCAACGAAGAGGATTTGAAAGCAAGGCCGAATTGCAGGAAACAGATTTCAGGAGGTCGATTCGAATCGCCTTTAAAGCACATGAAAAGCGGCAAAACGTCGACAATGATGCCCTTGGCCAAAAAGGGCGTATGCGTTTTTTCCTGAATATATTCAGGAAAAAACGCATACGCCCTTTTTGGCCAACCAAGCAACCTGGAAAGGCAAATCAGCGCTACAAAGAAGTCTCGCTTCCCATCGGTCAAAAGGGCCATGCGGAAAAAAGTGTCAAAACCAGAAATGCAGAACAGGCCATGGAGAAATGGGAGCCTTGCTGCGCTGATGGGCGGGATGTAAATTGCCAACAGCCACTCTAGACAACTGTACGGTGTGTCCAGAAACATCGAAAAAACACGGCTTAGAGCGCATAGGGCACTTCCACTCATGGGCCTATAAATTGGGAAAACTAAAAATCAGCAAGACACAGGCACCCCAAAGTTTAGGGCTGCTCTGTTGACAAGAACCTCCACTTCATGACACCTTAAATATCCCAGGAAAGAGAAAAATGGATAAAGAAGTGGTGGTCCTTATGTACAATGGAATATCACTCAGCCATGAAATCAATGTCATAAGGCTAGTAGCAGCATGATGAGTGTCTTTAGCTACGATGATTCTAAGTGAAATAAGTCACACAGAAAAAGACACTTATCATAAGCTATCACTTATAGAGGGAATGTAAAAACTGCTACACTTGAACTGAATTACAAAACAGAACAGAGTCACACGTTTAGAAAACACACCATGGCTGCTTAAGGGGAAAGGTGAGGTGGGGTGATGCATAAAACAAGGGTTTCACATGAGCTCAGATACCGTTCCATAAACCCAATATGTAATAGAAAGACCTACTCCTTGCTCAGTGAACTGGACTCAACACCCCCTATTCACCGCACAAGAATATATCTGACTAGTAAGAATCTTAAAACCTATGTATTGATATCTCTCTGGAAGTGAGTCAAGTGGGTGTAAAGCGGCAGAAACACAGCCGTGAAAAGCAGCTAAACCCCATTATAAAAATAAATTAATTTTAAGAGCCCGTGAAACAAAGACAGTGAAAGAGAGAGAAATTCTTACAAAATTCGTTCAGGGGCTGTGATGCAACCTGGATTGACCATATCTAGACCCACAGCTGGATGAGACATAAGGGTGGACACTCTCGGGGCTGAGAGGTTTGGTGAGGTTGGGGGAGCAAACGCAGAGCCTTTAAAGTAATACTGCCTGATACCCATCACATGGGTCCCAAATCTTCAGGTTCAAGGGCATCTTCCTACCTCGAAAACATGCATGAGAAGCCCAGAAGGTGGTACACCGTGTGATCGGGAAAGGTTTCTAAAACGCACCTCATTTCTCATCTCCTTGTGCTCGGGTTCGCCATTCCAGCCGCTTTACTAGCAATCTCCCTCCTTGGAGAATCAGCACCTTTAACCTCCCGTTCCGTACAGGTTGCAACTTGTCCTGAGGATGAACGGGAAGAGGGGGAGCCAATGAGAGACTAGCTCTAGGTGTTGGGACAGGCACAGGTCACTCTATTTTCCCATCAGGAAGAAGAATTAACCACAGGCTCAGCCTGCCGCCCGGAAGCAGAATAGGGCCTGAGGCAATCCTGCGCTTTTGCGGCCAGCTCCCAAAAAAGCGAGGTGAAAAATGGAGCTCAGGGGCACTGCAATTCACAAACCTGCAGAGTTATTAATGATAACTCTCGTCCACAAATATATTGAGGGAAGGCAACGAAGAGGATTTGAAAGCAAGGCCGAATTGCAGGAAACAGATTTCAGGAGGTCGATTCGAATCGCCTTTAAAGCACATGAAAAGCGGCAAAACGTCGACAATGATGCCCTTGGCCAAAAAGGGCGTATGCGTTTTTTCCTGAATATATTCAGGAAAAAACGCATACGCCCTTTTTGGCCAACCAAGCAACCTGGAAAGGCAAATCAGCGCTACAAAGAAGTCTCGCTTCCCATCGGTCAAAAGGGCCATGCGGAAAAAAGTGTCAAAACCAGAAATGCAGGACAGGCCATGGAGAAATGGGAGCCTTGATGCGCTGATGGGCGGGATGTAAATTGCCAACAGCCACTCTGGAGATGTGTACGGTGTGTCCAGAAACATCGAAAAAACACGGCTTAGAACGCATAGGGAACTTCCACTCATGGGCGTATAAATTGGGAAAACTAAAAATCAACAAGACACAGGCACCCCAAAGTTTAGGGCTGCTCTGTTGACAAGAACCGCCACTTCATGACATCTTAAATATCCCAGGAAAGAGAAAAATGGATAAAGAAGTGGTGGTCCTTATGTACAATGGAATATCACTCAGCCATGAAATCAATGTCATAAGGCTAGTAGCAGCATGATGAGTGGCTTTAGCTACGACGATTCTAAGTGAAATAAGTCACACAGAAAAAGACACTTATCATAAGCTCTCACTTATAGAGGGAATGTAAAAACCGCTACACTTGAACTGAATTACAAAACAGAACAGAGTCACACGTTTAGAAAACACACCATGGCTGCTTCAGGGGAAAGGTGAGGTGGGGTGATGCATAAAACAAGGGTTTCAAATGAGCTCAGATACCGTTCCATAAACCCAATATGTAATAGAAAGACCTACTCCTTGCTCAGTGAACTGGACTCAACACCCCCTATTCACCGCACAAGAATATATCTGACTAGTAAGAATCTTAAAACCTATGTATTGATATCTCTCTGGAAGTGAGTCAAGTGGGTGTAAAGCGGCAGAAACACAGCCGTGAAAAGCAGCTAAACCCCATTATAAAAATAAATTAATTTTAAGAGCCCGTGAAACAAAGACAGTGAAAGAGAGAGAAATTCTTACAAAATTCGTTCACGGGCTGTGATGCAACCTGGATTGACCATATCTAGACCCACAGCTGGATGAGACATAAGGGTGGACACTCTCAGGGCTGAGAGGTTTGGTGAGGTTGGGGGAGCAAACGCAGAGCCTTTAAAGTAATACTGCCTGTTACCCATCCCATGGGTCCCAAATCTTCAGGTTCAAGGGCATCTTCCTACCTCGAAAACATGCATGAGAAGCCCAGAAGGTGGTACACCGTGTGATCGGGAAAGGTTTCTAAAACGCACCTCATTTCTCATCTCCTTGTGCTCGGGTTCGCCATTCCAGCCGCTTTACTAGCAATCTCCCTCCTTGGAGAATCAGCACCTGTAACCTGCTGTTCCGTACAGGTTGCAACTTGTCCTGAGGATGAACGGGAAGAGGGGGAGCCAATGAGAGACTAGCTCTAGGTGTTGGGACAGGCAGAGGTCACTCTATTTTCCCATCAGGAAGAAGAATTAACCACAGGCTCAGCCTGCCGCCCGGAAGCAGAATAGGGCCTGAGGCAATCCTGCGCTTTTGCGGCCAGCTCCCAAAAAAGCGAGTTGTAAAATGGAGCTCAGGGGCACTGCAATTCACAAACCTGCAGAGTTATAAATGATAACTCTCGTCCACAAATATATTGAGGGAAGGCAACGAAGAGGATCTGAAAGCAAGGCAGAATTGCAGGAAACTGATTTCAGGAGGTCGATTCGAATCGCCTTTAAAGCACATGAAAAGCGGCCAAACGTCGACAATGATGCCCTTGGCCAAAAAGGGCGTATGCGTTTTTTCCTGAATATATTCAGGAAAAAACGCATACGCCCTTTTTGGCCAACCAAGCAACCTGGAAAGGCAAATCAGCGCTACAAAGAAGTCTCGCTTCCCATCGGTCAAAAGGGCCATGCGGAAAAAAGTGTCAAAACCAGAAATGCAGAACAGGCCATGGAGAAATGGGAGCCTTGCTGCGCTGATGGGCGGGATGTAAATTGCCAACAGCCACTCTGGAGATGTGTACGGTGTGTCCTGAAACATCGAAAAAACACGGCTTAGAACGCATAGGGCACTTCCACTCATGGGCGTATAAATTGGGAAAACTAAAAATCAACAAGACACAGGCACCCCAAAGTTTAGGGCTGCTCTGTTGACAAGAACCTCCACTTCATGACATCTTAAATATCCCAGGAAAGAGAAAAATGGATAAAGAAGTGGTGGTCCTTATGTACAATGGAATATCACTCAGCCATGAAATCAATGTCATAAGGCTAGTAGCAGCATGATGAGTGGCTTTAGCTACGATGATTCTAAGTGAAATAAGTCACACAGAAAAAGACACTTATCATAAGCTATCACTTATAGAGGGAATGTAAAAACCACTACACTTGAACTGAATTACAAAACAGAACAGAGTCACACGTTTACAAAACACACTATGGCTGCTTAACGGGAAAGGTGGGGTGGGTTGATGCATAAAACAACGGTTTCAAATGAGCTCAGATACCGTTCCACAAACCCAATATGTAATAGAAAGACCTACTCCTTGCTCAGTGAACTGGACTCGACACCCCCTATTCACCGCACAAGAACATATCTGACTAGTAAGAATCTTAAAACCTATGTATTGATATCTCTCTGGAAGTGAGTCAACTGGGTATACACCGACATAAACACAGCTATGAAAAACAGCTAAACCCCATTATAAAAATAAATTCCTTTTAAAAACCCGTGAAACAAAGACAGTGAAAGAGAGAGAAATTCTTACAAACTTCGTTCAGGGGCTGTGATGCAACCTGGATTGACCATATCTAGACCCACAGCTGGATGAGACATAAGGGTGGACACTCTCGGGGCTGAGAGGTTTGGTGAGGTTGGCGGAGCAAACGCAGAGCCTTTAAAGTAATACTGCCTGTTACCCATCACATGGGTCCCAAATCTCCAGGTTCAAGGGCATCTTCCTACCTCGAAAACATGCATGAGAAGCCCAGAAGGTGGTACACCGTGTGATCGGGAAAGGTTTCTAAAACGCACCTCATTTCTCATCTCCTTGTGCTCGGGTTCGCCATTCCAGCCGTTTTACTAGCAATCTCCCTCCTTGGAGAATCAGCACCTGTAACCTGCTGTTCCGTACAGGTTGCAACTTGTCCTGAGGATGAACGGGAAGAGGGGGAGCCAATGAGAGACTAGCTCTAGGTGTTGGGACAGGCACAGGTCACTCTATTTTCCCATCAGGAAGAAGAATTAACCACAGGCTCAGCCTGCCGCCCGGAAGCAGAATAGGGCCTGAGGCAATCCTGCGCTTTTGCGGCCAGCTCCCAAAAAAGCGAGGTGAAAAATGGAGCTCAGGGGCACTGCAATTCACAAACCTGCAGAGTTATTAATGATAACTCTCGTCCACAAATATATTGAGGGAAGGCAACGAAGAGGATTTGAAAGCAAGGCCGAATTGCAGGAAACAGATTTCAGGAGGTCGATTCGAATCGCCTTTAAAGCACATGAAAAGCGGCAAAACGTCGACAATGATGCCCTTGGCCAAAAAGGGCGTATGCGTTTTTTCCTGAATATAGTCAGGAAAAAACGCATACGCCCTTTTTGGCCAACCAAGCAACCTGGAAAGGCAAATCAGCCCTACAAAGAAGTCTCGCTTCCCATCGGTCAAAAGGGCCATGCGGAAAAAAGTGTCAAAACCAGAAATGCAGGACAGGCCATGGAGAAATGGGAGCCTTGCTGCGCTGATGGGCGGGATGTAAATTGCCAACAGCCACTCTGGAGAAGTGTACGGTGTGTCCAGAAACATCGAAAAAACACAGCTTAGAGCGCATAGGGCACTTCCACTCATGGGCGTATAAATTGGGAAAACAAAAAATCAGCAAGACACAGGCACGCCAAAGTTTAGGGCTGCTCTGTTGACAAGAACCTCCACTTCATGACACCTTAAATATCCCAGGAAAGAGAAAAATGGATAAAGAAGTGGTGGTCCTTATGTACAATGGAATATCACTCAGCCATGAAATCAATGTCATAAGGCTAGTAGCAGCATGATGAGTGGCTTTAGCTACGACGATTCTAAGTGAAATAAGTCACACAGGAAAAGACACTTATCATAAGCTCTCACTTATAGAGGGAATGTAAAAACTGCTACACTTGAACTGAATTACAAAACAGAACAGAGTCACACGTTTAGAAAAAACACCATGGCTGCTTAACGGGAAAGGTGGGGTGGGATGATGCATAAAACAAGGGTTTCAAATGAGCTCAGATACCGTTCCATAAACCCAATATGTAATAGAAAGACCTACTCCTTGCTCAGTGAACTGGACTCAACACCCCCTATTCACCGCACAAGAATATATCTGACTAGTAAGAATCTTAAAACCTATGTATTGATATCTCTCTGGAAGTGAGTCAAGTGGGTGTAAAGCGGCAGAAACACAGCCGTGAAAAGCAGCTAAACCCCATTATAAAAATAAATTACTTTTAAAAACCCGTGAAACAAAGACAGTGAAAGAGAGAGAAATTCTTACAAACTTCGTTCAGGAGCTGTGATGCAACCTGGATTGACCATATCTAGACCCACAGCTGGAGGAGACATAAGGGTGGACACTCTCGGGGCTGAGAGGTTTGGTGAGGTTGGGGGAGCAAACGCAGAGCCTTTAAAGTAATACTGCCTGTTACCCATCCCATGGGTCCCAAATCTCCAGGTTCAAGGGCATCTTCCTACCTCGAAAACATGCATGAGAAACCCAGAAGGTGGTACACCGTGTGATCGGGAAACGTTTCTAAAACGCACCTCATTTCTCATCTCCTTGTGCTCGGGTTCGGCATTCCAGCCGCTTTACTAGCAATCTCGCTCCTTGGAGAATCAGCACCTTTAACCTCCCGTTCCGTACAGGTTGCAACTTGTCCTGAGGATGAACGGGAAGAGGGGGAGCCAATGAGAGACTAGCTCTAGGTGTTGGGACAGGCACAGGTCACTCTATTTTCCCATCAGGAAGTAGAATTAACCACAGGCTCAGCCTGCCGCCCGGAAGCAGAATAGGGCCTGAGGCAATCCTGCGCTTTTGCGGCCAGCTCCCAAAAAAGCGAGTTGAAAAATGGAGCTCAAGGGCACTGCAATTCACAAACCTGCAGAGTTATAAATGATAACTCTCGTCCACAAATATATTGAGGGAAGGCAACGAAGAGGATCTGAAAGCAAGGCAGAATTGCAGGAAACAGATTTCAGGAGGTCGATTCGAATCGCCTTTAAAGCACATGAAAAGCGGCCAAACGTCGACAATGATGCCCTTGGCCAAAAAGGGCGTATGCGTTTTTTCCTGAATATAGTCAGGAAAAAACGCATACGCCCTTTTTGGCCAACCAAGCAACCTGGAAAGGCAAATCAGCGCTACAAAGAAGTCTCGCTTCCCATTGGGCAAAAGGGTCATGCGGAAAAATGTGTTAAAACCAGAAATGCAGGACAGGCCATGGAGAGATGGGAGCCCTGCTACGCTGATGGGCGGGATGTAAATTTCCAAAAGCCACTCTGGAGAAGTTTACGTTGTGTCTGGAAACATCTAAAAAACACAGCTTAGAGAGCATAGGGCACTTCCACTCATGGGCATATAAATTGGGAAAACTAAAAATCAGCAAGACACAGGCACCCCAAAGTTTAGGGCTGCTCTGTTGACAAGAACCTCCACTTCATGACACCTTAAATATCCCAGGATAGAGAAAAGTGGATAAAGAAGTGGTGGTCCTTATGTACAATGGAATATCACTCATCCATGAAATCAATGTCATAAGGCTAGTAGCAGCATGATGAGTGGCTTTAGCTACGACGATTCTAAGTGAAATAAGTCACACAGAAAAAGACACTTATCATAAGCTATCACTTATAGAGGGAATGTGAAAACCGCTACACTGGAACTGAATTACAAAACAGAACAGAGTCACACGTTTAGAAAACACACTATGGCTGCTTAACGGGAAAGGTGAGGTGGGGTGATGCATAAAACAAGGGTTTCAAATTAGCTCAGATACCGTTCCATAAACCCTATATGTAATAGACAAGACCTACTCCTTGCTCAGTGAACTCGACTCAACACCCCCTATTCACCGCACAAGAATATATCTGACTAGTAAGAATCTTTAAACCTATGTATTGATATCTCTCTGTAAGTGAATCAAGTGTGTGTAAAGCGGCATAAACACAGCAGTGAAAAGCAGCTAAGCCCCATTATAAAAATATATTACTTTTAAAAACCCATGAAACAAAGACAGTGAAAGAGAGAGAAATTCTTACAAAATTCGTTCAGGGGCTGTGACGCAACCTGGACTGATCATATCTTGACCCACAACTGGATGAGACACAAGGGTGGACACTCTTGGGGCTGAGAGTTTTCGTGAGGTTGGGTGAGCAAACACAGACCCTTTAAAGTAATACTGCGTGTTACCCATCCCATGGGTCCCAAATCTCCAGGTTCAAGGGCATCTTCCTACATCGAAAACATGCATGAGAAACCCAGAAGATGGTACACCGTGTGATCGGGAAAGGTTTCGGAAACGCATCTCCTTTCTCATCTCCTTGTGCTCGGGTTCGCCATTCCAGCCGCTTTACTAGCAATCTCCCTCCTTGGAGAATCAGCACCTTTAACCTCCTGTTCCGTACAGCTTGCAATTTGTCCTGCGGATGAACGGGAAGAGGGGGAGCCAATGAGAGACTAGCTCTAGGTGTTGGGACAGGCACAGGTCACTCTATTTTCCCATCAGGAAGAAGAATTAACCACAGGCTCAGCCTGCCGCCCGGAAGCAGATTAGGGCCTGAGGCAATCCTGCGCTTTTGCGGCCAGCTCCCAAAAAAGCGAGGTGAAAAATGGAGCTCAGGGGCACTGCAATTCACAAACCTGCAGAGTTATTAATGATAACTCTCGTCCACAAATATATTGAGGGAAGGCAACGAAGAGGATTTGAAAGCAAGGCCGAATTGCAGGAAACAGATTTCAGGAGGTCGATTCGAATCGCCTTTAAAGCACATGAAAAGCGGCAAAACGTCGACAATGATGCCCTTGGCCAAAAAGGGCGTATGCGTTTTTTCCTGAATATAGTCAGGAAAAAACGCATACGCCCTTTTTGGCCAACCAAGCAACCTGGAAAGGCAAATCAGCCCTACAAAGAAGTCTCGCTTCCCATCGGTCAAAAGGGCCATGCGGAAAAAAGTGTCAAAACCAGAAATGCAGAACAGGCCATGGAGAAATGGGAGCCTTGCTGCGCTGATGGGCGGGATGTAAATTGCCAACAGCCACTCTGGAGAAGTGTACGGTGTGTCCTGAAACATCGAAAAAACACAGCTTAGAGCGCATAGGGCACTTCCACTCATGGGCGTATAAATTGGGAAAACTAAAAATCAGCAAGACACAGGCACGCCAAAGTTTAGGGCTGCTCTGTTGACAAGAACCTCCACTTCATGACACCTTAAATATCCCAGGAAAGAGAAAAATGGATAAAGAAGTGGTGGTCCTTATGTACAATGGAATATCACTCAGCCATGAAATCAATGTCATAAGGCTAGTAGCAGCATGATGAGTGGCTTTAGCTACGACGATTCTAAGTGAAATAAGTCACACAGAAAAAGACACTTATCATAAGCTCTCACTTATAGAGGGAATGTAAAAACCGCTACACTTGAACTGAATTACAAAACAGAACAGAGTCACACGTTTAGAAAACACACCATGGCTGCTTCAGGGGAAAGGTGAGGTGGGGTGATGCATAAAACAAGGGTTTCAAATGAGCTCAGATACCGTTCCATAAACCCAATATGTAATAGAAAGACCTACTCCTAGCTCAGTGAACTGGACTCAACACCCCCTATTCACCGCACAAGAATATATCTGACTAGTAAGAATCTTAAAACCTATGTATTGATATCTCTCTGGAAGTGAGTCAAGTGGGTGTAAAGCGGCAGAAACACAGCCGTGAAAAGCAGCTAAACCCCATTATAAAAATAAATTAATTTTAAGAGCCCGTGAAACAAAGACAGTGAAAGAGAGAGAAATTCTTACAAAATTCGTTCAGGGGCTGTGATGCAACCTGGATTGACCATATCTAGACCCACAGCTGGATGAGACATAAGGGTGGACACTCTCGGGGCTGAGAGGTTTGGTGAGGTTGGGGGAGCAAACGCAGAGCCTTTAAAGTAATACTGCCTGATACCCATCACATGGGTCCCAAATCTTCAGGTTCAAGGGCATCTTCCTACCTCGAAAGCATGCATGAGAAGCCCAGAAGGTGGTACACCGTGTGATCGGGAAAGGTTTCTAAAACGCACCTCATTTCTCATCTCCTTGTGCTCGGGTTCGCCATTCCAGCCGTTTTACTAGCAATCTCCCTCCTTGGAGAATCAGCACCTGTAACCTGCTGTTCCGTACAGGTTGCAACTTGTCCTGAGGATGAACGGGAAGAGGGGGAGCCAATGAGAGACTAGCTCTAGGTGTTGGGACAGGCACAGGTCACTCTATTTTCCCATCAGGAAGAAGAATTAACCACAGGCTCAGCCTGCCGCCCGGAAGCAGAATAGGGCCTGAGGCAATCCTGCGCTTTTGCGGCCAGCTCCCAAAAAAGCGAGGTGAAAAATGGAGCTCAGGGGCACTGCAATTCACAAACCTGCAGAGTTATAAATGATAACTCTCGTCCACAAATATATTGAGGGAAGGCAACGAAGAGGATCTGAAAGCAAGGCAGAATTGCAGGAAACAGATTTCAGGAGGTAGATTCGAATCGCCTTTAAAGCACATGAAAAGCGGCCAAACGTCGACAATGATGCCCTTGGCCAAAAAGGGCGTATGCGTTTTTTCCTGAATATATTCAGGAAAAAACGCATACGCCCTTTTTGGCCAACCAAGCAACCTGGAAAGGCAAATCAGCGCTACAAAGAAGTCTCGCTTCCCATCGGTCAAAAGGGCCATGCGGAAAAAAGTGTCAAAACCAGAAATGCAGAACAGGCCATGGAGAAATGGGAGCCTTGCTGCGCTGATGGGCGGGATGTAAATTGCCAACAGCCACTCTGGAGATGTGTACGGTGTGTCCTGAAACATCGAAAAAACACGGCTTAGAACGCATAGGGCACTTCCACTCATGGGCGTATAAATTGGGAAAACTAAAAATCAACAAGACACAGGCACCCCAAAGTTTAGGGCTGCTCTGTTGACAAGAACCTCCACTTCATGACATCTTAAATATCCCAGGAAAGAGAAAAATGGATAAAGAAGTGGTGGTCCTTATGTACAATGGAATATCACTCAGCCATGAAATCAATGTCATAAGGCTAGTAGCAGCATGATGAGTGGCTTTAGCTACGATGATTCTAAGTGAAATAAGTCACACAGAAAAAGACACTTATCATAAGCTATCACTTATAGAGGGAATGTAAAAACCACTACACTTGAACTGAATTACAAAACAGAACAGAGTCACACGTTTACAAAACACACTATGGCTGCTTAACGGGAAAGGTGGGGTGGGTTGATGCATAAAACAACGGTTTCAAATGAGCTCCGATACCGTTCCACAAACCCAATATGTAATAGAAAGACCTACTCCTTGCTCAGTGAACTGGACCCGACACCCCCTATTCACCGCACAAGAACATATCTGACTAGTAAGAATCTTAAAACCTATGTATTGATATCTCTCTGGAAGTGAGTCAACTGGGTATACAGCGACATAAACACAGCTATGAAAAACAGCTAAACCCCATTATAAAAATAAATTCCTTTTAAAAACCCGTGAAACAAAGACAGTGAAAGAGAGAGAAATTCTTACAAAATTCGTTCAGGGGCTGTGATGCAACCTGGATTGACCATATCTAGACCCACAGCTGGAGGAGACATAAGGGTGGACACTCTCGGGGCTGAGAGGTTTGGTGAGGTTGGCGGAGCAAACGCAGAGCCTTTAAAGTAATACTGCCTGTTACCCATCACATGGGTCCCAAATCTCCAGGTTCAAGGGCATCTTCCTACCTCGAAAACATGCATGAGAAGCCCAGAAGGTGGTACACCGTGTGATCGGGAAAGGTTTCTAAAACGCACCTCATTTCTCATCTCCTTGTGCTCGGGTTCGCCATTCCAGCCGTTTTACTAGCAATCTCCCTCCTTGGAGAATCAGCACCTGTAACCTGCTGTTCCGTACAGGTTGCAACTTGTCCTGAGGATGAACGGGAAGAGGGGGAGCCAATGAGAGACTAGCTCTAGGTGTTGGGACAGGCACAGGTCACTCTATTTTCCCATCAGGAAGAAGAATTAACCACAGGCTCAGCCTGCCGCCCGGAAGCAGAATAGGGCCTGAGGCAATCCTGCGCTTTTGCGGCCAGCTCCCAAAAAAGCGAGGTGAAAAATGGAGCTCAGGGGCACTGCAATTCACAAACCTGCAGAGTTATTAATGATAACTCTCGTCCACAAATATATTGAGGGAAGGCAACGAAGAGGATTTGAAAGCAAGGCCGAATTGCAGGAAACAGATTTCAGGAGGTCGATTCGAATCGCCTTTAAAGCACATGAAAAGCGGCAAAACGTCGACAATGATGCCCTTGGCCAAAAAGGGCGTATGCGTTTTTTCCTGAATATAGTCAGGAAAAAACGCATACGCCCTTTTTGGCCAACCAAGCAACCTGGAAAGGCAAATCAGCCCTACAAAGAAGTCTCGCTTCCCATCGGTCAAAAGGGCCATGCGGAAAAAAGTGTCAAAACCAGAAATGCAGAACAGGCCATGGAGAAATGGGAGCCTTGCTGCGCTGATGGGCGGGATGTAAATTGCCAACAGCCACTCTGGAGAAGTGTACGGTGTGTCCAGAAACATCGAAAAAACACAGCTTAGAGCGCATAGGGCACTTCCACTCATGGGCGTATAAATTGGGAAAACTAAAAATCAGCAAGACACAGGCACCCCAAAGTTTAGGGCTGCTCTGTTGACAAGAACCTCCACTTCATGACACCTTAAATATCCCAGGAAAGAGAAAAATGGATAAAGAAGTGGTGGTCCTTATGTACAATGGAATATCACTCAGCCATGAAATCAATGTCATAAGGCTAGTAGCAGCATGATGAGTGGCTTTAGCTACGACGATTCTAAGTGAAATAAGTCACACAGGAAAAGACACTTATCATAAGCTCTCACTTATAGAGGGAATGTAAAAACCGCTACACTTGAACTGAATTACAAAACGGAACAGAGTCACACGTTTAGAAAAAACACCATGGCTGCTTAACGGGAAAGGTGGGGTGGGATGATGCATAAAACAAGGGTTTCAAATGAGCTCAGATACCGTTCCATAAACCCAATATGTAATAGAAAGACCTACTCCTTGCTCAGTGAACTGGACTCAACACCCCCTATTCACCGCACAAGAATATATCTGACTAGTAAGAATCTTAAAACCTATGTATTGATATCTCTCTGGAAGTGAGTCAAGTGGGTGTAAAGCGGCAGAAACACAGCCGTGAAAAGCAGCTAAACCCCATTATAAAAATAAATTACTTTTAAAAACCCGTGAAACAAAGACAGTGAAAGAGAGAGAAATTCTTACAAACTTCGTTCAGGGGCTGTGATGCAACCTGGATTGACCATATCTAGACCCACAGCTGGAGGAGACATAAGGGTGGACACTCTCGGGGCTGAGAGGTTTGGTGAGGTTGGGGGAGCAAACGCAGAGCCTTTAAAGTAATACTGCCTGATACCCATCACATGGGTCCCAAATCTTCAGGTTCAAGGGCATCTTCCTACCTCGAAAACATGCATGAGAAGCCCAGAAGGTGGTACACCGTGTGATCGGGAAAGGTTTCTAAAACGCACCTCATTTCTCATCTCCTTGTGCTCGGGTTCGCCATTCCAGCCGCTTTACTAGCAATATCCCTCCTTGGAGAATCAGCACCTTTAACCTCCCGTTCCGTACAGGTTGCAACTTGTCCTGAGGATGAACGGGAAGAGGGGGAGCCAATGAGAGACTAGCTCTAGGTGTTGGGACAGGCACAGGTCACTCTATTTTCCCATCAGGAAGAAGAATTAACCACAGGCTCAGCCTGCCGCCCGGAAGCAGAATAGGGCCTGAGGCAATCCTGCGCTTTTGCGGCCAGCTCCCAAAAAAGCGAGGTGAAAAATGGAGCTCAGGGGCACTGCAATTCACAAACCTGCAGAGTTATTAATGATAACTCTCGTCCACAAATATATTGAGGGAAGGCAACGAAGAGGATTTGAAAGCAAGGCCGAATTGCAGGAAACAGATTTCAGGAGGTCGATTCGAATCGCCTTTAAAGCACATGAAAAGCGGCAAAACGTCGACAATGATGCCCTTGGCCAAAAAGGGCGTATGCGTTTTTTCCTGAATATAGTCAGGAAAAAACGCATACGCCCTTTTTGGCCAACCAAGCAACCTGGAAAGGCAAATCAGCGCTACAAAGAAGTCTCGCTTCCCATCGGTCAAAAGGGCCATGCGGAAAAAAGTGTCAAAACCAGAAATGCAGGACAGGCCATGGAGAAATGGGAGCCTTGCTGCGCTGATGGGCGGGATGTAAATTGCCAACAGCCACTCTGGAGAAGTGTACGGTGTGTCCTGAAACATCGAAAAAACACAGCTTAGAGCGCATAGGGCACTTCCACTCATGGGCGTATAAATTGGGAAAACTAAAAATCAGCAAGACACAGGCACGCCAAAGTTTAGGGCTGCTCTGTTGACAAGAACCTCCACTTCATGACACCTTAAATATCCCAGGAAAGAGAAAAATGCATAAAGAAGTGGTGGTCCTTATGTACAATGGAATATCACTCAGCCATGAAATCAATGTCATAAGGCTAGTAGCAGCATGATGAGTGGCTTTAGCTACGACGATTCTAAGTGAAATAAGTCACACAGAAAAAGACACTTATCATAAGCTCTCACTTATAGAGGGAATGTAAAAACCGCTACACTTGAACTGAATTACAAAACAGAACAGAGTCACACGTTTAGAAAACACACCATGGCTGCTTCAGGGGAAAGGTGAGGTGGGGTGATGCATAAAACAAGGGTTTCAAATGAGCTCAGATACCGTTCCATAAACCCAATATGTAATAGAAAGACCTACTCCTTGCTCAGTGAACTGGACTCAACACCCCCTATTCACCGCACAAGAATATATCTGACTAGTAAGAATCTTAAAACCTATGTATTGATATCTCTCTGGAAGTGAGTCAAGTGGGTGTAAAGCGGCAGAAACACAGCCGTGAAAAGCAGCTAAACCCCATTATAAAAATAAATTACTTTTAAGAGCCCGTGAAACAAAGACAGTGAAAGAGAGAGAAATTCTTACAAAATTCGTTCAGGGGCTGTGATGCAACCTGGATTGACCATATCTAGACCCACAGCTGGATGAGACATAAGGGTGGACACTCTCAGGGCTGAGAGGTTTGGTGAGGTTGGGGGAGCAAACGCAGAGCCTTTAAAGTAATACTGCCTGTTACCCATCCCATGGGTCCCAAATCTCCAGGTTCAAGGGCATCTTCCTACCTCGAAAACATGCATGAGAAGCCCAGAAGGTGGTACACCGTGTGATCGGGAAAGGTTTCTAAAACGCACCTCATTTCTCATCTCCTTGTGCTCGGGTTCGCCATTCCAGCCGCTTTACTAGCAATCTCCCTCCTTGGAGAATCAGCACCTTTAACCTCCGGTTCCGTACAGCTTGCAATTTGTCCTGAGGATGAACGGGAAGAGGGGGAGCCAATGAGAGACTAGCTCTAGGTGTTGGGACAGGCAGAGGTCACTCTATTTTCCCATCAGGAAGAAGAATTAACCACAGGCTCAGCCTGCCGCCCGGAAGCAGAATAGGGCCTGAGGCAATCCTGCGCTTTTGCGGCCAGCTCCCAAAAAAGCGAGGTGAAAAATGGAGCTCAGGGGCACTGCAATTCACAAACCTGCAGAGTTATAAATGATAACTCTCGTCCACAAATATATTGAGGGAAGGCAACGAAGAGGATCTAAAAGCAAGGCAGAATTGCAGGAAACAGATTTCAGGAGGTAGATTCGAATCGCCTTTAAAGCACATGAAAAGCGGCCAAACGTCGACAATGATGCCCTTGGCCAAAAAGGGCGTATGCGTTTTTTCCTGAATATATTCAGGAAAAAACGCATACGCCCTTTTTGGCCAACCAAGCAACCTGGAAAGGCAAATCAGCGCTACAAAGAAGTCTCGCTTCCCATCGGTCAAAAGGGCCATGCGGAAAAAAGTGTCAAAACCAGAAATGCAGGACAGGCCATGGAGAAATGGGAGCCTTGCTGCGCTGATGGGCGGGATGTAAATTGCCAACAGCCACTCTGGAGATGTGTACGGTGTGTCCAGAAACATCGAAAAAACACGGCTTAGAACGCATAGGGCACTTCCACTCATGGGCGTATAAATTGGGAAAACTAAAAATCAACAAGACACAGGCACCCCAAAGTTTAGGGCTGCTCTGTTGACAAGAACCTCCACTTCATGACATCTTAAATATCCCAGGAAAGAGAAAAATGGATAAAGAAGTGGTGGTCCTTATGTACAATGGAATATCACTCAGCCATGAAATCAATGTCATAAGGCTAGTAGCAGCATGATGAGTGGCTTTAGCTACGATGATTCTAAGTGAAATAAGTCACACAGAAAAAGACACTTATCATAAGCTATCATTTATAGAGGGAATGTAAAAACCACTACACTTGAACTGAATTACAAAACAGAACAGAGTCACACGTTTACAAAACACACTATGGCTGCTTAACGGGAAAGGTGGGGTGGGTTGATGCATAAAACAACGGTTTCAAATGAGCTCAGATACCGTTCCACAAACCCAATATGTAATAGAAAGACCTACTCCTTGCTCAGTGAACTGGACCCGACACCCCCTATTCACCGCACAAGAACATATCTGACTAGTAAGAATCTTAAAACCTATGTATTGATATCTCTCTGGAAGTGAGTCAACTGGGTATACAGCGACATAAACACAGCTATGAAAAACAGCTAAACCCCATTATAAAAATAAATTCCTTTTAAAAACCCGTGAAACAAAGACAGTGAAAGAGAGAGAAATTCTTACAAAATTCGTTCAGGGGCTGTGATGCAACCTGGATTGACCATATCTAGACCCACAGCTGGAGGAGACATAAGGGTGGACACTCTCGGGGCTGAGAGGTTTGGTGAGGTTGGCGGAGCAAACGCAGAGCCTTTAAAGTAATACTGCCTGTTACCCATCACATGGGTCCCAAATCTCCAGGTTCAAGGGCATCTTCCTACCTCGAAAACATGCATGAGAAGCCCAGAAGGTGGTACACCGTGTGATCGGGAAAGGTTTCTAAAACGCACCTCATTTCTCATCTCCTTGTGCTCGGGTTCGCCATTCCAGCCGTTTTACTAGCAATCTCCCTCCTTGGAGAATCAGCACCTGTAACCTGCTGTTCCGTACAGGTTGCAACTTGTCCTGAGGATGAACGGGAAGAGGGGGAGCCAATGAGAGACTAGCTCTAGGTGTTGGGACAGGCACAGGTCACTCTATTTTCCCATCAGGAAGAAGAATTAACCACAGGCTCAGCCTGCCGCCCGGAAGCAGAATAGGGCCTGAGGCAATCCTGCGCTTTTGCGGCCAGCTCCCAAAAAAGCGAGGTGAAAAATGGAGCTCAGGGGCACTGCAATTCACAAACCTGCAGAGTTATTAATGATAACTCTCGTCCACAAATATATTGAGGGAAGGCAACGAAGAGGATTTGAAAGCAAGGCCGAATTGCAGGAAACAGATTTCAGGAGGTCGATTCGAATCGCCTTTAAAGCACATGAAAAGCGGCAAAACGTCGACAATGATGCCCTTGGCCAAAAAGGGCGTATGCGTTTTTTCCTGAATATAGTCAGGAAAAAACGCATACGCCCTTTTTGGCCAACCAAGCAACCTGGAAAGGCAAATCAGCGCTACAAAGAAGTCTCGCTTCCCATCGGTCAAAAGGGCCATGCGGAAAAAAGTGTCAAAACCAGAAATGCAGGACAGGCCATGGAGAAATGGGAGCCTTGCTGCGCTGATGGGCGGGATGTAAATTGCCAACAGCCACTCTGGAGAAGTGTACGGTGTGTCCTGAAACATCGAAAAAACACAGCTTAGAGCGCATAGGGCACTTCCACTCATGGGCGTATAAATTGGGAAAACTAAAAATCAGCAAGACACAGGCACCCCAAAGTTTAGGGCTGCTCTGTTGACAAGAACCTCCACTTCATGACACCTTAAATATCCCAGGAAAGAGAAAAATGGATAAAGAAGTGGTGGTCCTTATGTACAATGGAATATCACTCAGCCATGAAATCAATGTCATAAGGCTAGTAGCAGCATGATGAGTGGCTTTAGCTACGACGATTCTAAGTGAAATAAGTCACACAGGAAAAGACACTTATCATAAGCTCTCACTTATAGAGGGAATGTAAAAACCGCTACACTTGAACTGAATTACAAAACAGAACAGAGTCACACGTTTAGAAAAAACACCATGGCTGCTTAACGGGAAAGGTGGGGTGGGATGATGCATAAAACAAGGGTTTCAAATGAGCTCAGATACCGTTCCATAAACCCAATATGTAATAGAAAGACCTACTCCTTGCTCAGTGAACTGGACTCAACACCCCCTATTCACCGCACAAGAATATATCTGACTAGTAAGAATCTTAAAACCTATGTATTGATATCTCTCTGGAAGTGAGTCAAGTGGGTGTAAAGCGGCAGAAACACAGCCGTGAAAAGCAGCTAAACCCCATTATAAAAATAAATTACTTTTAAAAACCCGTGAAACAAAGACAGTGAAAGAGAGAGAAATTCTTACAAACTTCGTTCAGGGGCTGTGATGCAACCTGGATTGACCATATCTAGACCCACAGCTGGAGGAGACATAAGGGTGGACACTCTCGGGGCTGAGAGGTTTGGTGAGGTTGGGGGAGCAAACGCAGAGCCTTTAAAGTAATACTGCCTGTTACCCATCCCATGTGTCCCAAATCTCCAGGTTCAAGGGCATCTTCCTACCTCGAAAACATGCATGAGAAACCCAGAAGGTGGTACACCGTGTGATCGGCAAAGGTTTCTAAAACGCACCTCATTTCTCATCTCCTTGTGCTCGGGTTCGCCATTCCAGCCGCTTTACTAGCAATCTCCCTCCTTGGAGAATCAGCACCTGTAACCTCCTGTTCCGTACAGGTTGCAACTTGTCCTGAAGATGAACGGGAAGAGGGGGAGCCAATGAGAGACTAGCTCTAGGTGTTGGGACAGGCACAGGTCACTCTATTTTCCCATCAGGAAGTAGAATTAACCACAGGCTCAGCCTGCCGCCCGGAAGCAGAATAGGGCCTGAGGCAATCCTGCGCTTTTGCGGCCAGCTCCCAAAAAAGCGAGTTGAAAAATGGAGCTCAAGGGCACTGCAATTCACAAACCTGCAGAGTTATAAATGATAACTCTCGTCCACAAATATATTGAGGGAAGGCAACGAAGAGGATCTGAAAGCAAGGCAGAATTGCAGGAAACAGATTTCAGGAGGTCGATTCGAATCGCCTTTAAAGCACATGAAAAGCGGCAAAACGTCGACAATGATGCCCTTGGCCAAAAAGGGCGTATGCGTTTTTTCCTGAATATAGTCAGGAAAAAACGCATACGCCCTTTTTGGCCAACCAAGCAACCTGGAAAGGCAAATCAGCGCTACAAAGAAGTCTCGCTTCCCATTGGGCAAAAGGGTCATGCGGAAAAATGTGTTAAAACCAGAAATGCAGGACAGGCCATGGAGAGATGGGAGCCCTGCTACGCTGATGGGCGGGATGTAAATTTCCAAAAGCCACTCTGGAGAAGTTTACGTTGTGTCTGGAAACATCTAAAAAACACAGCTTAGAGAGCATAGGGCACTTCCACTCATCGGCATATAAATTGGGAAAACTAAAAATCAGCAAGACACAGGCACCCCAAAGTTTAGGGCTGCTCTGTTGACAAGAACCTCCACTTCATGACACCTTAAATATCCCAGGATAGAGAAAAGTGGATAAAGAAGTGGTGGTCCTTATGTACAATGGAATATCACTCATCCATGAAATCAATGTCATAAGGCTAGTAGCAGCATGATGAGTGGCTTTAGCTACGACGATTCTAAGTGAAATAAGTCACACAGAAAAAGACACTTATCATAAGCTATCACTTATAGAGGGAATGTGAAAACCGCTACACTGGAACTGAATTACAAAACAGAACAGAGTCACACGTTTAGAAAACACACTATGGCTGCTTAACGGGAAAGGTGAGGTGGGGTGATGCATAAAACAAGGGTTTCAAATTAGCTCAGATACCGTTCCATAAACCCTATATGTAATAGACAAGACCTACTCCTTGCTCAGTGAACTCGACTCAACACCCCCTATTCACCGCACAAGAATATATCTGACTAGTAAGAATCTTTAAACCTATGTATTGATATCTCTCTGTAAGTGAATCAAGTGTGTGTAAAGCGGCATAAACACAGCAGTGAAAAGCAGCTAAGTCCCATTATAAAAATATATTACTTTTAAAAACCCATGAAACAAAGACAGTGAAAGAGAGAGAAATTCTTACAAAATTCGTTCAGGGGCTGTGACGCAACCTGGACTGATCATATCTTGACCCACAACTGGATGAGACACAAGGGTGGACACTCTTGGGGCTGAGAGTTTTCGTGAGGTTGGGTGAGCAAACACAGACCCTTTAAAGTAATACTGCGTGTTACCCATCCCATGGGTCCCAAATCTCCAGGTTCAAGGGCATCTTCCTACATCGAAAACATGCATGAGAAACCCAGAAGATGGTACACCGTGTGATCGGGAAAGGTTTCGGAAACGCATCTCCTTTCTCATCTCCTTGTGCTCGGGTTCGCCATTCCAGCCGCTTTACTAGCAATCTCCCTCCTTGGAGAATCAGCACCTTTAACCTCCTGTTCCGTACAGCTTGCAATTTGTCCTGCGGATGAACGGGAAGAGGGGGAACCAATGAGAGACTAGCTCTAGGTGTTGGGACAGGCACCGGTCACTCTATTTTCCCATCAGGAAGAAGAATTAACCACAGGCTCAGCCTGCCTCCCAGTACCAGAATTGGGCCTGAAGCAAACCTGCGCTTTTGTGGCCAGCTCCCAAAAAAGCGAGTTGAAAAATGGAGCTCAGGGGCACTGCAGTTCACAAACCTGCAGAGTTATAAATGATAACTCTCGTCCACAAATATATTGAGGGAAGGCAACGAAGAGGATCTGAAAGCAAGGCAGAATTGCAGGAAACAGATTTCAGGAGGTAGATTTGAATCGCCTTTAAAGCACATGAAAAGCGGCCAAACGTCGACAATGATGCCCTTGGCCAAAAAGGGCGTATGCGTTTTTTCCTGAATATAGTCAGGAAAAAACGCATACGCACTTTTTGGCCAACCAAGCAACCTGGAAAGGCAAATCAGCGCTACAAAGAAGTCTCGCTTCCCATCGCTCAAAAGGGCTATGCGGAAAAAAGTGTCAAAACCAGAAATGCAGGACAGGCCATGGAGAAATGGGAGCCTTGCTACGCTGATGGGCGGGATGTAAATTGCCAACAGCCACTCTGGAGATGTGTACGGTGTGTCCAGAAACATCGATAAAACACGGCTTAGAACGCATAGGGCACTTCCACTCATGGGCGTATAAATTGGGAAAACTAAAAATCAGCAAGACACAGGCACCCCAAAGTTTAGGGCTGCTCTGTTGACAAGAACCTCCACTTCATGACATCTTAAATATCCCAGGAAAGAGAAAAATGGATAAAGAAGTGGTGGTCCTTATGTACAATGGAATATCACTCAGCCATGAAATCAATGTCATAAGGCTAGTAGCAGCATGATGAGTGGCTTTAGCTACGATGATTCTAAGTGAAATAAGTCACACAGAAAAAGACACTTATCATAAGCTATCACTTATAGAGGGAATGTAAAAACCACTACACTTGAACTGAATTACAAAACAGAACAGAGTCACACGTTTACAAAACACACTATGGCTGCTTAACGGGAAAGGTGGGGTGGGTTGATGCATAAAACAACGGTTTCAAATGAGCTCAGATACCGTTCCACAAACCCAATATGTAATAGAAAGACCTACTCCTTGCTCAGTGAACTGGACTCGACACCCCCTATTCACCGCACAAGAACATATCTGACTAGTAAGAATCTTAAAACCTATGTATTGATATCTCTCTGGAAGTGAGTCAAGTGGATATAAAGCGACATAAACACAGCTATGAAAAACAGCTAAACCCCATTATAAAAATAAATTCCTTTTAAAAACCCGTGAAACAAAGACAGTGAAAGAGAGAGAAATTCTTACAAACTTCGTTCAGGGGCTGTGATGCAACCTGGATTGACCATATCTAGACCCACAGCTGGAGGAGACATAAGGGTGGACACTCTCGGGGCTGAGAGGTTTGGTGAGGTTGGCGGAGCAAACGCAGAGCCTTTAAAGTAATACTGCCTGTTACCCATCACATGGGTCCCAAATCTCCAGGTTCAAGGGCATCTTCCTACCTCGAAAACATGCATGAGAAACCCAGAAGTTTGTACACCGTGTGATCGGGAAAGATTTCTAAAACGCACCTCATTTCTCATTTCCTTGTGCTCGGGTTTGCCATTCCAGCCGCTTTACTAGAAATCTCCCTCCTTGGAGAATCAGCACCTGTAACCTCCTGTTCCGTACAGGTTGCAACTTGTCCTGAGGATGAACGGGAAGAGGGGGAGCCAATGAGAGACTAGCTCTAGGTGTTGGGACAGGCACAGGTCACTCTATTTTCCCATCAGGAAGAAGAATTAACCACAGGCTCAGCCTGCCGCCCGGAAGCAGAATAGGGCCTGAGGCAATCCTGCGCTTTTGCGGCCAGCTCCCAAAAAAGCGAGGTGAAAAATGGAGCTCAGGGGCACTGCAATTCACAAACCTGCAGAGTTATAAATGATAACTCTCGTCCACAAATATATTGAGGGAAGGCAACGAAGAGGATTTGAAAGCAAGGCCGAATTGCAGGAAACAGATTTCAGGAGGTCGATTCGAATCGCCTTTAAAGCACATGAAAAGCGGCAAAACGTCGACAATGATGCCCTTGGCCAAAAAGGGCGTATGCGTTTTTTCCTGAATATATTCAGGAAAAAACGCATACGCCCTTTTTGGCCAACCAAGCAACCTGGAAAGGCAAATCAGCGCTACAAAGAAGTCTCGCTTCCCATCGGTCAAAAGGGCCATGCGGAAAAAAGTGTCAAAACCAGAAATGCAGAACAGGCCATGGAGAAATGGGAGCCTTGCTGCGCTGATGGGCGGGATGTAAATTGCCAACAGCCACTCTAGACAACTGTACGGTGTGTCCAGAAACATCGAAAAAACACGGCTTAGAGCGCATAGGGCACTTCCACTCATGGGCCTATAAATTGGGAAAACTAAAAATCAGCAAGACACAGGCACCCCAAAGTTTAGGGCTGCTCTGTTGACAAGAACCTCCACTTCATGACACCTTAAATATCCCAGGAAAGAGAAAAATGGATAAAGAAGTGGTGGTCCTTATGTACAATGGAATATCACTCAGCCATGAGATCAATGTCATAAGGCTAGTAGCAGCATGATGAGTGTCTTTAGCTACGATGATTCTAAGTGAAATAAGTCACACAGAAAAAGACACTTATCATAAGCTATCACTTATAGAGGGAATGTAAAAACTGCTACACTTGAACTGAATTACAAAACAGAACAGAGTCACACGTTTAGAAAACACACCATGGCTGCTTAAGGGGAAAGGTGAGGTGGGGTGATGCATAAAACAAGGGTTTCACATGAGCTCAGATACCGTTCCATAAACCCAATATGTAATAGAAAGACCTACTCCTTGCTCAGTGAACTGGACTCAACACCCCCTATTCACCGCACAAGAATATATCTGACTAGTAAGAATCTTAAAACCTATGTATTGATATCTCTCTGGAAGTGAGTCAAGTGGGTGTAAAGCGGCAGAAGCACAGCCGTGAAAAGCAGCTAAACCCCATTATAAAAATAAATTAATTTTAAGAGCCCGTGAAACAAAGACAGTGAAAGAGAGAGAAATTCTTACAAAATTCGTTCAGGGGCTGTGATGCAACCTGGATTGACCATATCTAGACCCACAGCTGGATGAGACATAAGGGTGGACACTCTCGGGGCTGAGAGGTTTGGTGAGGTTGGGGGAGCAAACGCAGAGCCTTTAAAGTAATACTGCCTGATACCCATCACATGGGTCCCAAATCTTCAGGTTCAAGGGCATCTTCCTACCTCGAAAACATGCATGAGAAGCCCAGAAGGTGGTACACCGTGTGATCGGGAAAGGTTTCTAAAACGCACCTCATTTCTCATCTCCTTGTGCTCGGGTTCGCCATTCCAGCCGCTTTACTAGCAATCTCCCTCCTTGGAGAATCAGCACCTTTAACCTCCCGTTCCGTACAGGTTGCAACTTGTCCTGAGGATGAACGGGAAGAGGGGGAGCCAATGAGAGACTAGCTCTAGGTGTTGGGACAGGCACAGGTCACTCTATTTTCCCATCAGGAAGAAGAATTAACCACAGGCTCAGCCTGCCGCCCGGAAGCAGAATAGGGCCTGAGGCAATCCTGCGCTTTTGCGGCCAGCTCCCAAAAAAGCGAGGTGAAAAATGGAGCTCAGGGGCACTGCAATTCACAAACCTGCAGAGTTATTAATGATAACTCTCGTCCACAAATATATTGAGGGAAGGCAACGAAGAGGATTTGAAAGCAAGGCCGAATTGCAGGAAACAGATTTCAGGAGGTCGATTCGAATCGCCTTTAAAGCACATGAAAAGCGGCAAAACGTCGACAATGATGCCCTTGGCCAAAAAGGGCGTATGCGTTTTTTCCTGAATATATTCAGGAAAAAACGCATACGCCCTTTTTGGCCAACCAAGCAACCTGGAAAGGCAAATCAGCGCTACAAAGAAGTCTCGCTTCCCATCGGTCAAAAGGGCCATGCGGAAAAAAGTGTCAAAACCAGAAATGCAGGACAGGCCATGGAGAAATGGGAGCCTTGATGCGCTGATGGGCGGGATGTAAATTGCCAACAGCCACTCTGGAGATGTGTACGGTGTGTCCAGAAACATCGAAAAAACACGGCTTAGAACGCATAGGGAACTTCCACTCATGGGCGTATAAATTGGGAAAACTAAAAATCAACAAGACACAGGCACCCCAAAGTTTAGGGCTGCTCTGTTGACAAGAACCTCCACTTCATGACATCTTAAATATCCCAGGAAAGAGAAAAATGGATAAAGAAGTGGTGGTCCTTATGTACAATGGAATATCACTCAGCCATGAAATCAATGTCATAAGGCTAGTAGCAGCATGATGAGTGGCTTTAGCTACGACGATTCTAAGTGAAATAAGTCACACAGAAAAAGACACTTATCATAAGCTCTCACTTATAGAGGGAATGTAAAAACCGCTACACTTGAACTGAATTACAAAACAGAACAGAGTCACACGTTTAGAAAACACACCATGGCTGCTTCAGGGGAAAGGTGAGGTGGGGTGATGCATAAAACAAGGGTTTCACATGAGCTCAGATACCGTTCCATAAACCCAATATGTAATAGAAAGACCTACTCCTTGCTCAGTGAACTGGACTCAACACCCCCTATTCACCGCACAAGAATATATCTGACTAGTAAGAATCTTAAAACCTATGTATTGATATCTCTCTGGAAGTGAGTCAAGTGGGTGTAAAGCGGCAGAAACACAGCCGTGAAAAGCAGCTAAACCCCATTATAAAAATAAATTAATTTTAAGAGCCCGTGAAACAAAGACAGTGAAAGAGAGAGAAATTCTTACAAAATTCGTTCACGGGCTGTGATGCAACCTGGATTGACCATATCTAGACCCACAGCTGGATGAGACATAAGGGTGGACACTCTCAGGGCTGAGAGGTTTGGTGAGGTTGGGGGAGCAAACGCAGAGCCTTTAAAGTAATACTGCCTGTTACCCATCCCATGGGTCCCAAATCTTCAGGTTCAAGGGCATCTTCCTACCTCGAAAACATGCATGAGAAGCCCAGAAGGTGGTACACCGTGTGATCGGGAAAGGTTTCTAAAACGCACCTCATTTCTCATCTCCTTGTGCTCGGGTTCGCCATTCCAGCCGCTTTACTAGCAATATCCCTCCTTGGAGAATCAGCACCTTTAACCTCCGGTTCCGTACAGCTTGCAATTTGTCCTGAGGATGAACGGGAAGAGGGGGAGCCAATGAGAGACTAGCTCTAGGTGTTGGGACAGGCAGAGGTCACTCTATTTTCCCATCAGGAAGAAGAATTAACCACAGGCTCAGCCTGCCGCCCGGAAGCAGAATAGGGCCTGAGGCAATCCTGCGCTTTTGCGGCCAGCTCCCAAAAAAGCGAGTTGTAAAATGGAGCTCAGGGGCACTGCAATTCACAAACCTGCAGAGTTATAAATGATAACTCTCGTCCACAAATATATTGAGGGAAGGCAACGAAGAGGATCTGAAAGCAAGGCAGAATTGCAGGAAACTGATTTCAGGAGGTCGATTCGAATCGCCTTTAAAGCACATGAAAAGCGGCCAAACGTCGACAATGATGCCCTTGGCCAAAAAGGGCGTATGCGTTTTTTCCTGAATATATTCAGGAAAAAACGCATACGCCCTTTTTGGCCAACCAAGCAACCTGGAAAGGCAAATCAGCGCTACAAAGAAGTCTCGCTTCCCATCGGTCAAAAGGGCCATGCGGAAAAAAGTGTCAAAACCGGAAATGCAGAACAGGCCATGGAGAAATGGGAGCCTTGCTGCGCTGATGGGCGGGATGTAAATTGCCAACAGCCACTCTGGAGATGTGTACGGTGTGTCCTGAAACATCGAAAAAACACGGCTTAGAACGCATAGGGCACTTCCACTCATGGGCGTATAAATTGGGAAAACTAAAAATCAACAAGACACAGGCACCCCAAAGTTTAGGGCTGCTCTGTTGACAAGAACCTCCACTTCATGACATCTTAAATATCCCAGGAAAGAGAAAAATGGATAAAGAAGTGGTGGTCCTTATGTACAATGGAATATCACTCAGCCATGAAATCAATGTCATAAGGCTAGTAGCAGCATGATGAGTGGCTTTAGCTACGATGATTCTAAGTGAAATAAGTCACACAGAAAAAGACACTTATCATAAGCTATCACTTATAGAGGGAATGTAAAAACCACTACACTTGAACTGAATTACAAAACAGAACAGAGTCACACGTTTACAAAACACACTATGGCTGCTTAACGGGAAAGGTGGGGTGGGTTGATGCATAAAACAACGGTTTCAAATGAGCTCAGATACCGTTCCACAAACCCAATATGTAATAGAAAGACCTACTCCTTGCTCAGTGAACTGGACTCGACACCCCCTATTCACCGCACAAGAACATATCTGACTAGTAAGAATCTTAAAACCTATGTATTGATATCTCTCTGGAAGTGAGTCAACTGGGTATACACCGACATAAACACAGCTATGAAAAACAGCTAAACCCCATTATAAAAATAAATTCCTTTTAAAAACCCGTGAAACAAAGACAGTGAAAGAGAGAGAAATTCTTACAAACTTCGTTCAGGGGCTGTGATGCAACCTGGATTGACCATATCTAGACCCACAGCTGGATGAGACATAAGGGTGGACACTCTCGGGGCTGAGAGGTTTGGTGAGGTTGGCGGAGCAAACGCAGAGCCTTTAAAGTAATACTGCCTGTTACCCATCACATGGGTCCCAAATCTCCAGGTTCAAGGGCATCTTCCTACCTCGAAAACATGCATGAGAAGCCCAGAAGGTGGTACACCGTGTGATCGGGAAAGGTTTCTAAAACGCACCTCATTTCTCATCTCCTTGTGCTCGGGTTCGCCATTCCAGCCGTTTTACTAGCAATCTCCCTCCTTGGAGAATCAGCACCTGTAACCTGCTGTTCCGTACAGGTTGCAACTTGTCCTGAGGATGAACGGGAAGAGGGGGAGCCAATGAGAGACTAGCTCTAGGTGTTGGGACAGGCACAGGTCACTCTATTTTCCCATCAGGAAGAAGAATTAACCACAGGCTCAGCCTGCCGCCCGGAAGCAGAATAGGGCCTGAGGCAATCCTGCGCTTTTGCGGCCAGCTCCCAAAAAAGCGAGTTGAAAAATGGAGCTCAGGGGCACTGCAATTCACAAACCTGCAGAGTTATAAATGATAACTCTCGTCCACAAATATATTGAGGGAAGGCAACGAAGAGGATCTGAAAGCAAGGCAGAATTGCAGGAAACAGATTTCAGGAGGTAGATTTGAATCGCCTTTAAAGCACATGAAAAGCGGCCAAACGTCGACAATGATGCCCTTGGCCAAAAAGGGCGTATGCGTTTTTTCCTGAATATAGTCAGGAAAAAACGCATACGCACTTTTTGGCCAACCAAGCAACCTGGAAAGGCAAATCAGCGCTACAAAGAAGTCTCGCTTCCCATCGCTCAAAAGGGCTATGCGGAAAAAAGTGTCAAAACCAGAAATGCAGGACAGGCCATGGAGAAATGGGAGCCTTGCTACGCTGATGGGCGGGATGTAAATTGCCAACAGCCACTCTGGAGATGTGTACGGTGTGTCCAGAAACATCGATAAAACACGGCTTAGAACGCATAGGGCACTTCCACTCATGGGCGTATAAATTGGGAAAACTAAAAATCAGCAAGACACAGGCACCCCAAAGTTTAGGGCTGCTCTGTTGACAAGAACCTCCACTTCATGACATCTTAAATATCCCAGGAAAGAGAAAAATGGATAAAGAAGTGGTGGTCCTTATGTACAATGGAATATCACTCAGCCATGAAATCAATGTCATAAGGCTAGTAGCAGCATGATGAGTGGCTTTAGCTACGATGATTCTAAGTGAAATAAGTCACACAGAAAAAGACACTTATCATAAGCTATCACTTATAGAGGGAATGTAAAAACCACTACACTTGAACTGAATTACAAAACAGAACAGAGTCACACGTTTACAAAACACACTATGGCTGCTTAACGGGAAAGGTGGGGTGGGTTGATGCATAAAACAACGGTTTCAAATGAGCTCAGATACCGTTCCACAAACCCAATATGTAATAGAAAGACCTACTCCTTGCTCAGTGAACTGGACTCGACACCCCCTATTCACCGCACAAGAACATATCTGACTAGTAAGAATCTTAAAACCTATGTATTGATATCTCTCTGGAAGTGAGTCAAGTGGATATAAAGCGACATAAACACAGCTATGAAAAACAGCTAAACCCCATTATAAAAATAAATTCCTTTTAAAAACCCGTGAAACAAAGACAGTGAAAGAGAGAGAAATTCTTACAAACTTCGTTCAGGGGCTGTGATGCAACCTGGATTGACCATATCTAGACCCACAGCTGGAGGAGACATAAGGGTGGACACTCTCGGGGCTGAGAGGTTTGGTGAGGTTGGCGGAGCAAACGCAGAGCCTTTAAAGTAATACTGCCTGTTACCCATCACATGGGTCCCAAATCTCCAGGTTCAAGGGCATCTTCCTACCTCGAAAACATGCATGAGAAACCCAGAAGGTGGTACACCGTGTGATCGGGAAAGATTTCTAAAACGCACCTCATTTCTCATTTCCTTGTGCTCGGGTTTGCCATTCCAGCCGCTTTACTAGAAATCTCCCTCCTTGGAGAATCAGCACCTGTAACCTCCTGTTCCGTACAGGTTGCAACTTGTCCTGAGGATGAACGGGAAGAGGGGGAGCCAATGAGAGACTAGCTCTAGGTGTTGGGACAGGCACAGGTCACTCTATTTTCCCATCAGGAAGAAGAATTAACCACAGGCTCAGCCTGCCGCCCGGAAGCAGAATAGGGCCTGAGGCAATCCTGCGCTTTTGCGGCCAGCTCCCAAAAAAGCGAGGTGAAAAATGGAGCTCAGGGGCACTGCAATTCACAAACCTGCAGAGTTATAAATGATAACTCTCGTCCACAAATATATTGAGGGAAGGCAACGAAGAGGATTTGAAAGCAAGGCCGAATTGCAGGAAACAGATTTCAGGAGGTCGATTCGAATCGCCTTTAAAGCACATGAAAAGCGGCAAAACGTCGACAATGATGCCCTTGGCCAAAAAGGGCGTATGCGTTTTTTCCTGAATATATTCAGGAAAAAACGCATACGCCCTTTTTGGCCAACCAAGCAACCTGGAAAGGCAAATCAGCGCTACAAAGAAGTCTCGCTTCCCATCGGTCAAAAGGGCCATGCGGAAAAAAGTGTCAAAACCAGAAATGCAGAACAGGCCATGGAGAAATGGGAGCCTTGCTGCGCTGATGGGCGGGATGTAAATTGCCAACAGCCACTCTAGACAACTGTACGGTGTGTCCAGAAACATCGAAAAAACACGGCTTAGAGCGCATAGGGCACTTCCACTCATGGGCCTATAAATTGGGAAAACTAAAAATCAGCAAGACACAGGCACCCCAAAGTTTAGGGCTGCTCTGTTGACAAGAACCTCCACTTCATGACACCTTAAATATCCCAGGAAAGAGAAAAATGGATAAAGAAGTGGTGGTCCTTATGTACAATGGAATATCACTCAGCCATGAAATCAATGTCATAAGGCTAGTAGCAGCATGATGAGTGTCTTTAGCTACGATGATTCTAAGTGAAATAAGTCACACAGAAAAAGACACTTATCATAAGCTATCACTTATAGAGGGAATGTAAAAACTGCTACACTTGAACTGAATTACAAAACAGAACAGAGTCACACGTTTAGAAAACACACCATGGCTGCTTAAGGGGAAAGGTGAGGTGGGGTGATGCATAAAACAAGGGTTTCACATGAGCTCAGATACCGTTCCATAAACCCAATATGTAATAGAAAGACCTACTCCTTGCTCAGTGAACTGGACTCAACACCCCCTATTCACCGCACAAGAATATATCTGACTAGTAAGAATCTTAAAACCTATGTATTGATATCTCTCTGGAAGTGAGTCAAGTGGGTGTAAAGCGGCAGAAACACAGCCGTGAAAAGCAGCTAAACCCCATTATAAAAATAAATTAATTTTAAGAGCCCGTGAAACAAAGACAGTGAAAGAGAGAGAAATTCTTACAAAATTCGTTCAGGGGCTGTGATGCAACCTGGATTGACCATATCTAGACCCACAGCTGGATGAGACATAAGGGTGGACACTCTCGGGGCTGAGAGGTTTGGTGAGGTTGGGGGAGCAAACGCAGAGCCTTTAAAGTAATACTGCCTGATACCCATCACATGGGTCCCAAATCTTCAGGTTCAAGGGCATCTTCCTACCTCGAAAACATGCATGAGAAGCCCAGAAGGTGGTACACCGTGTGATCGGGAAAGGTTTCTAAAACGCACCTCATTTCTCATCTCCTTGTGCTCGGGTTCGCCATTCCAGCCGCTTTACTAGCAATCTCCCTCCTTGGAGAATCAGCACCTTTAACCTCCCGTTCCGTACAGGTTGCAACTTGTCCTGAGGATGAACGGGAAGAGGGGGAGCCAATGAGAGACTAGCTCTAGGTGTTGGGACAGGCACAGGTCACTCTATTTTCCCATCAGGAAGAAGAATTAACCACAGGCTCAGCCTGCCGCCCGGAAGCAGAATAGGGCCTGAGGCAATCCTGCGCTTTTGCGGCCAGCTCCCAAAAAAGCGAGGTGAAAAATGGAGCTCAGGGGCACTGCAATTCACAAACCTGCAGAGTTATTAATGATAACTCTCGTCCACAAATATATTGAGGGAAGGCAACGAAGAGGATTTGAAAGCAAGGCCGAATTGCAGGAAACAGATTTCAGGAGGTCGATTCGAATCGCCTTTAAAGCACATGAAAAGCGGCAAAACGTCGACAATGATGCCCTTGGCCAAAAAGGGCGTATGCGTTTTTTCCTGAATATATTCAGGAAAAAACGCATACGCCCTTTTTGGCCAACCAAGCAACCTGGAAAGGCAAATCAGCGCTACAAAGAAGTCTCGCTTCCCATCGGTCAAAAGGGCCATGCGGAAAAAAGTGTCAAAACCAGAAATGCAGGACAGGCCATGGAGAAATGGGAGCCTTGATGCGCTGATGGGCGGGATGTAAATTGCCAACAGCCACTCTGGAGATGTGTACGGTGTGTCCAGAAACATCGAAAAAACACGGCTTAGAACGCATAGGGAACTTCCACTCATGGGCGTATAAATTGGGAAAACTAAAAATCAACAAGACACAGGCACCCCAAAGTTTAGGGCTGCTCTGTTGACAAGAACCGCCACTTCATGACATCTTAAATATCCCAGGAAAGAGAAAAATGGATAAAGAAGTGGTGGTCCTTATGTACAATGGAATATCACTCAGCCATGAAATCAATGTCATAAGGCTAGTAGCAGCATGATGAGTGGCTTTAGCTACGACGATTCTAAGTGAAATAAGTCACACAGAAAAAGACACTTATCATAAGCTCTCACTTATAGAGGGAATGTAAAAACCGCTACACTTGAACTGAATTACAAAACAGAACAGAGTCACACGTTTAGAAAACACACCATGGCTGCTTCAGGGGAAAGGTGAGGTGGGGTGATGCATAAAACAAGGGTTTCAAATGAGCTCAGATACCGTTCCATAAACCCAATATGTAATAGAAAGACCTACTCCTTGCTCAGTGAACTGGACTCAACACCCCCTATTCACCGCACAAGAATATATCTGACTAGTAAGAATCTTAAAACCTATGTATTGATATCTCTCTGGAAGTGAGTCAAGTGGGTGTAAAGCGGCAGAAACACAGCCGTGAAAAGCAGCTAAACCCCATTATAAAAATAAATTAATTTTAAGAGCCCGTGAAACAAAGACAGTGAAAGAGAGAGAAATTCTTACAAAATTCGTTCACGGGCTGTGATGCAACCTGGATTGACCATATCTAGACCCACAGCTGGATGAGACATAAGGGTGGACACTCTCAGGGCTGAGAGGTTTGGTGAGGTTGGGGGAGCAAACGCAGAGCCTTTAAAGTAATACTGCCTGTTACCCATCCCATGGGTCCCAAATCTTCAGGTTCAAGGGCATCTTCCTACCTCGAAAACATGCATGAGAAGCCCAGAAGGTGGTACACCGTGTGATCGGGAAAGGTTTCTAAAACGCACCTCATTTCTCATCTCCTTGTGCTCGGGTTCGCCATTCCAGCCGCTTTACTAGCAATCTCCCTCCTTGGAGAATCAGCACCTGTAACCTGCTGTTCCGTACAGGTTGCAACTTGTCCTGAGGATGAACGGGAAGAGGGGGAGCCAATGAGAGACTAGCTCTAGGTGTTGGGACAGGCAGAGGTCACTCTATTTTCCCATCAGGAAGAAGAATTAACCACAGGCTCAGCCTGCCGCCCGGAAGCAGAATAGGGCCTGAGGCAATCCTGCGCTTTTGCGGCCAGCTCCCAAAAAAGCGAGTTGTAAAATGGAGCTCAGGGGCACTGCAATTCACAAACCTGCAGAGTTATAAATGATAACTCTCGTCCACAAATATATTGAGGGAAGGCAACGAAGAGGATCTGAAAGCAAGGCAGAATTGCAGGAAACTGATTTCAGGAGGTCGATTCGAATCGCCTTTAAAGCACATGAAAAGCGGCCAAACGTCGACAATGATGCCCTTGGCCAAAAAGGGCGTATGCGTTTTTTCCTGAATATATTCAGGAAAAAACGCATACGCCCTTTTTGGCCAACCAAGCAACCTGGAAAGGCAAATCAGCGCTACAAAGAAGTCTCGCTTCCCATCGGTCAAAAGGGCCATGCGGAAAAAAGTGTCAAAACCAGAAATGCAGAACAGGCCATGGAGAAATGGGAGCCTTGCTGCGCTGATGGGCGGGATGTAAATTGCCAACAGCCACTCTGGAGATGTGTACGGTGTGTCCTGAAACATCGAAAAAACACGGCTTAGAACGCATAGGGCACTTCCACTCATGGGCGTATAAATTGGGAAAACTAAAAATCAACAAGACACAGGCACCCCAAAGTTTAGGGCTGCTCTGTTGACAAGAACCTCCACTTCATGACATCTTAAATATCCCAGGAAAGAGAAAAATGGATAAAGAAGTGGTGGTCCTTATGTACAATGGAATATCACTCAGCCATGAAATCAATGTCATAAGGCTAGTAGCAGCATGATGAGTGGCTTTAGCTACGATGATTCTAAGTGAAATAAGTCACACAGAAAAAGACACTTATCATAAGCTATCACTTATAGAGGGAATGTAAAAACCACTACACTTGAACTGAATTACAAAACAGAACAGAGTCACACGTTTACAAAACACACTATGGCTGCTTAACGGGAAAGGTGGGGTGGGTTGATGCATAAAACAACGGTTTCAAATGAGCTCAGATACCGTTCCACAAACCCAATATGTAATAGAAAGACCTACTCCTTGCTCAGTGAACTGGACTCGACACCCCCTATTCACCGCACAAGAACATATCTGACTAGTAAGAATCTTAAAACCTATGTATTGATATCTCTCTGGAAGTGAGTCAACTGGGTATACACCGACATAAACACAGCTATGAAAAACAGCTAAACCCCATTATAAAAATAAATTCCTTTTAAAAACCCGTGAAACAAAGACAGTGAAAGAGAGAGAAATTCTTACAAACTTCGTTCAGGGGCTGTGATGCAACCTGGATTGACCATATCTAGACCCACAGCTGGATGAGACATAAGGGTGGACACTCTCGGGGCTGAGAGGTTTGGTGAGGTTGGCGGAGCAAACGCAGAGCCTTTAAAGTAATACTGCCTGTTACCCATCACATGGGTCCCAAATCTCCAGGTTCAAGGGCATCTTCCTACCTCGAAAACATGCATGAGAAGCCCAGAAGGTGGTACACCGTGTGATCGGGAAAGGTTTCTAAAACGCACCTCATTTCTCATCTCCTTGTGCTCGGGTTCGCCATTCCAGCCGTTTTACTAGCAATCTCCCTCCTTGGAGAATCAGCACCTGTAACCTGCTGTTCCGTACAGGTTGCAACTTGTCCTGAGGATGAACGGGAAGAGGGGGAGCCAATGAGAGACTAGCTCTAGGTGTTGGGACAGGCACAGGTCACTCTATTTTCCCATCAGGAAGAAGAATTAACCACAGGCTCAGCCTGCCGCCCGGAAGCAGAATAGGGCCTGAGGCAATCCTGCGCTTTTGCGGCCAGCTCCCAAAAAAGCGAGGTGAAAAATGGAGCTCAGGGGCACTGCAATTCACAAACCTGCAGAGTTATTAATGATAACTCTCGTCCACAAATATATTGAGGGAAGGCAACGAAGAGGATTTGAAAGCAAGGCCGAATTGCAGGAAACAGATTTCAGGAGGTCGATTCGAATCGCCTTTAAAGCACATGAAAAGCGGCAAAACGTCGACAATGATGCCCTTGGCCAAAAAGGGCGTATGCGTTTTTTCCTGAATATAGTCAGGAAAAAACGCATACGCCCTTTTTGGCCAACCAAGCAACCTGGAAAGGCAAATCAGCCCTACAAAGAAGTCTCGCTTCCCATCGGTCAAAAGGGCCATGCGGAAAAAAGTGTCAAAACCAGAAATGCAGGACAGGCCATGGAGAAATGGGAGCCTTGCTGCGCTGATGGGCGGGATGTAAATTGCCAACAGCCACTCTGGAGAAGTGTACGGTGTGTCCAGAAACATCGAAAAAACACAGCTTAGAGCGCATAGGGCACTTCCACTCATGGGCGTATAAATTGGGAAAACAAAAAATCAGCAAGACACAGGCACGCCAAAGTTTAGGGCTGCTCTGTTGACAAGAACCTCCACTTCATGACACCTTAAATATCCCAGGAAAGAGAAAAATGGATAAAGAAGTGGTGGTCCTTATGTACAATGGAATATCACTCAGCCATGAAATCAATGTCATAAGGCTAGTAGCAGCATGATGAGTGGCTTTAGCTACGACGATTCTAAGTGAAATAAGTCACACAGGAAAAGACACTTATCATAAGCTCTCACTTATAGAGGGAATGTAAAAACTGCTACACTTGAACTGAATTACAAAACAGAACAGAGTCACACGTTTAGAAAAAACACCATGGCTGCTTAACGGGAAAGGTGGGGTGGGATGATGCATAAAACAAGGGTTTCAAATGAGCTCAGATACCGTTCCATAAACCCAATATGTAATAGAAAGACCTACTCCTTGCTCAGTGAACTGGACTCAACACCCCCTATTCACCGCACAAGAATATATCTGACTAGTAAGAATCTTAAAACCTATGTATTGATATCTCTCTGGAAGTGAGTCAAGTGGGTGTAAAGCGGCAGAAACACAGCCGTGAAAAGCAGCTAAACCCCATTATAAAAATAAATTACTTTTAAAAACCCGTGAAACAAAGACAGTGAAAGAGAGAGAAATTCTTACAAACTTCGTTCAGGAGCTGTGATGCAACCTGGATTGACCATATCTAGACCCACAGCTGGAGGAGACATAAGGGTGGACACTCTCGGGGCTGAGAGGTTTGGTGAGGTTGGGGGAGCAAACGCAGAGCCTTTAAAGTAATACTGCCTGTTACCCATCCCATGGGTCCCAAATCTCCAGGTTCAAGGGCATCTTCCTACCTCGAAAACATGCATGAGAAACCCAGAAGGTGGTACACCGTGTGATCGGGAAACGTTTCTAAAACGCACCTCATTTCTCATCTCCTTGTGCTCGGGTTCGGCATTCCAGCCGCTTTACTAGCAATCTCGCTCCTTGGAGAATCAGCACCTTTAACCTCCCGTTCCGTACAGGTTGCAACTTGTCCTGAGGATGAACGGGAAGAGGGGGAGCCAATGAGAGACTAGCTCTAGGTGTTGGGACAGGCACAGGTCACTCTATTTTCCCATCAGGAAGTAGAATTAACCACAGGCTCAGCCTGCCGCCCGGAAGCAGAATAGGGCCTGAGGCAATCCTGCGCTTTTGCGGCCAGCTCCCAAAAAAGCGAGTTGAAAAATGGAGCTCAAGGGCACTGCAATTCACAAACCTGCAGAGTTATAAATGATAACTCTCGTCCACAAATATATTGAGGGAAGGCAACGAAGAGGATCTGAAAGCAAGGCAGAATTGCAGGAAACAGATTTCAGGAGGTCGATTCGAATCGCCTTTAAAGCACATGAAAAGCGGCCAAACGTCGACAATGATGCCCTTGGCCAAAAAGGGCGTATGCGTTTTTTCCTGAATATAGTCAGGAAAAAACGCATACGCCCTTTTTGGCCAACCAAGCAACCTGGAAAGGCAAATCAGCGCTACAAAGAAGTCTCGCTTCCCATTGGGCAAAAGGGTCATGCGGAAAAATGTGTTAAAACCAGAAATGCAGGACAGGCCATGGAGAGATGGGAGCCCTGCTACGCTGATGGGCGGGATGTAAATTTCCAAAAGCCACTCTGGAGAAGTTTACGTTGTGTCTGGAAACATCTAAAAAACACAGCTTAGAGAGCATAGGGCACTTCCACTCATGGGCATATAAATTGGGAAAACTAAAAATCAGCAAGACACAGGCACCCCAAAGTTTAGGGCTGCTCTGTTGACAAGAACCTCCACTTCATGACACCTTAAATATCCCAGGATAGAGAAAAGTGGATAAAGAAGTGGTGGTCCTTATGTACAATGGAATATCACTCATCCATGAAATCAATGTCATAAGGCTAGTAGCAGCATGATGAGTGGCTTTAGCTACGACGATTCTAAGTGAAATAAGTCACACAGAAAAAGACACTTATCATAAGCTATCACTTATAGAGGGAATGTGAAAACCGCTACACTGGAACTGAATTACAAAACAGAACAGAGTCACACGTTTAGAAAACACACTATGGCTGCTTAACGGGAAAGGTGAGGTGGGGTGATGCATAAAACAAGGGTTTCAAATTAGCTCAGATACCGTTCCATAAACCCTATATGTAATAGACAAGACCTACTCCTTGCTCAGTGAACTCGACTCAACACCCCCTATTCACCGCACAAGAATATATCTGACTAGTAAGAATCTTTAAACCTATGTATTGATATCTCTCTGTAAGTGAATCAAGTGTGTGTAAAGCGGCATAAACACAGCAGTGAAAAGCAGCTAAGCCCCATTATAAAAATATATTACTTTTAAAAACCCATGAAACAAAGACAGTGAAAGAGAGAGAAATTCTTACAAAATTCGTTCAGGGGCTGTGACGCAACCTGGACTGATCATATCTTGACCCACAACTGGATGAGACACAAGGGTGGACACTCTTGGGGCTGAGAGTTTTCGTGAGGTTGGGTGAGCAAACACAGACCCTTTAAAGTAATACTGCGTGTTACCCATCCCATGGGTCCCAAATCTCCAGGTTCAAGGGCATCTTCCTACATCGAAAACATGCATGAGAAACCCAGAAGATGGTACACCGTGTGATCGGGAAAGGTTTCGGAAACGCATCTCCTTTCTCATCTCCTTGTGCTCGGGTTCGCCATTCCAGCCGCTTTACTAGCAATCTCCCTCCTTGGAGAATCAGCACCTTTAACCTCCTGTTCCGTACAGCTTGCAATTTGTCCTGCGGATGAACGGGAAGAGGGGGAGCCAATGAGAGACTAGCTCTAGGTGTTGGGACAGGCACAGGTCACTCTATTTTCCCATCAGGAAGAAGAATTAACCACAGGCTCAGCCTGCCGCCCGGAAGCAGATTAGGGCCTGAGGCAATCCTGCGCTTTTGCGGCCAGCTCCCAAAAAAGCGAGGTGAAAAATGGAGCTCAGGGGCACTGCAATTCACAAACCTGCAGAGTTATTAATGATAACTCTCGTCCACAAATATATTGAGGGAAGGCAACGAAGAGGATTTGAAAGCAAGGCCGAATTGCAGGAAACAGATTTCAGGAGGTCGATTCGAATCGCCTTTAAAGCACATGAAAAGCGGCAAAACGTCGACAATGATGCCCTTGGCCAAAAAGGGCGTATGCGTTTTTTCCTGAATATAGTCAGGAAAAAACGCATACGCCCTTTTTGGCCAACCAAGCAACCTGGAAAGGCAAATCAGCCCTACAAAGAAGTCTCGCTTCCCATCGGTCAAAAGGGCCATGCGGAAAAAAGTGTCAAAACCAGAAATGCAGAACAGGCCATGGAGAAATGGGAGCCTTGCTGCGCTGATGGGCGGGATGTAAATTGCCAACAGCCACTCTGGAGAAGTGTACGGTGTGTCCTGAAACATCGAAAAAACACAGCTTAGAGCGCATAGGGCACTTCCACTCATGGGCGTATAAATTGGGAAAACTAAAAATCAGCAAGACACAGGCACGCCAAAGTTTAGGGCTGCTCTGTTGACAAGAACCTCCACTTCATGACACCTTAAATATCCCAGGAAAGAGAAAAATGGATAAAGAAGTGGTGGTCCTTATGTACAATGGAATATCACTCAGCCATGAAATCAATGTCATAAGGCTAGTAGCAGCATGATGAGTGGCTTTAGCTACGACGATTCTAAGTGAAATAAGTCACACAGAAAAAGACACTTATCATAAGCTCTCACTTATAGAGGGAATGTAAAAACCGCTACACTTGAACTGAATTACAAAACAGAACAGAGTCACACGTTTAGAAAACACACCATGGCTGCTTCAGGGGAAAGGTGAGGTGGGGTGATGCATAAAACAAGGGTTTCAAATGAGCTCAGATACCGTTCCATAAACCCAATATGTAATAGAAAGACCTACTCCTAGCTCAGTGAACTGGACTCAACACCCCCTATTCACCGCACAAGAATATATCTGACTAGTAAGAATCTTAAAACCTATGTATTGATATCTCTCTGGAAGTGAGTCAAGTGGGTGTAAAGCGGCAGAAACACAGCCGTGAAAAGCAGCTAAACCCCATTATAAAAATAAATTAATTTTAAGAGCCCGTGAAACAAAGACAGTGAAAGAGAGAGAAATTCTTACAAAATTCGTTCAGGGGCTGTGATGCAACCTGGATTGACCATATCTAGACCCACAGCTGGATGAGACATAAGGGTGGACACTCTCGGGGCTGAGAGGTTTGGTGAGGTTGGGGGAGCAAACGCAGAGCCTTTAAAGTAATACTGCCTGATACCCATCACATGGGTCCCAAATCTTCAGGTTCAAGGGCATCTTCCTACCTCGAAAGCATGCATGAGAAGCCCAGAAGGTGGTACACCGTGTGATCGGGAAAGGTTTCTAAAACGCACCTCATTTCTCATCTCCTTGTGCTCGGGTTCGCCATTCCAGCCGTTTTACTAGCAATCTCCCTCCTTGGAGAATCAGCACCTGTAACCTGCTGTTCCGTACAGGTTGCAACTTGTCCTGAGGATGAACGGGAAGAGGGGGAGCCAATGAGAGACTAGCTCTAGGTGTTGGGACAGGCACAGGTCACTCTATTTTCCCATCAGGAAGAAGAATTAACCACAGGCTCAGCCTGCCGCCCGGAAGCAGAATAGGGCCTGAGGCAATCCTGCGCTTTTGCGGCCAGCTCCCAAAAAAGCGAGGTGAAAAATGGAGCTCAGGGGCACTGCAATTCACAAACCTGCAGAGTTATAAATGATAACTCTCGTCCACAAATATATTGAGGGAAGGCAACGAAGAGGATCTGAAAGCAAGGCAGAATTGCAGGAAACAGATTTCAGGAGGTAGATTCGAATCGCCTTTAAAGCACATGAAAAGCGGCCAAACGTCGACAATGATGCCCTTGGCCAAAAAGGGCGTATGCGTTTTTTCCTGAATATATTCAGGAAAAAACGCATACGCCCTTTTTGGCCAACCAAGCAACCTGGAAAGGCAAATCAGCGCTACAAAGAAGTCTCGCTTCCCATCGGTCAAAAGGGCCATGCGGAAAAAAGTGTCAAAACCAGAAATGCAGAACAGGCCATGGAGAAATGGGAGCCTTGCTGCGCTGATGGGCGGGATGTAAATTGCCAACAGCCACTCTGGAGATGTGTACGGTGTGTCCTGAAACATCGAAAAAACACGGCTTAGAACGCATAGGGCACTTCCACTCATGGGCGTATAAATTGGGAAAACTAAAAATCAACAAGACACAGGCACCCCAAAGTTTAGGGCTGCTCTGTTGACAAGAACCTCCACTTCATGACATCTTAAATATCCCAGGAAAGAGAAAAATGGATAAAGAAGTGGTGGTCCTTATGTACAATGGAATATCACTCAGCCATGAAATCAATGTCATAAGGCTAGTAGCAGCATGATGAGTGGCTTTAGCTACGATGATTCTAAGTGAAATAAGTCACACAGAAAAAGACACTTATCATAAGCTATCACTTATAGAGGGAATGTAAAAACCACTACACTTGAACTGAATTACAAAACAGAACAGAGTCACACGTTTACAAAACACACTATGGCTGCTTAACGGGAAAGGTGGGGTGGGTTGATGCATAAAACAACGGTTTCAAATGAGCTCCGATACCGTTCCACAAACCCAATATGTAATAGAAAGACCTACTCCTTGCTCAGTGAACTGGACCCGACACCCCCTATTCACCGCACAAGAACATATCTGACTAGTAAGAATCTTAAAACCTATGTATTGATATCTCTCTGGAAGTGAGTCAACTGGGTATACAGCGACATAAACACAGCTATGAAAAACAGCTAAACCCCATTATAAAAATAAATTCCTTTTAAAAACCCGTGAAACAAAGACAGTGAAAGAGAGAGAAATTCTTACAAAATTCGTTCAGGGGCTGTGATGCAACCTGGATTGACCATATCTAGACCCACAGCTGGAGGAGACATAAGGGTGGACACTCTCGGGGCTGAGAGGTTTGGTGAGGTTGGCGGAGCAAACGCAGAGCCTTTAAAGTAATACTGCCTGTTACCCATCACATGGGTCCCAAATCTCCAGGTTCAAGGGCATCTTCCTACCTCGAAAACATGCATGAGAAGCCCAGAAGGTGGTACACCGTGTGATCGGGAAAGGTTTCTAAAACGCACCTCATTTCTCATCTCCTTGTGCTCGGGTTCGCCATTCCAGCCGTTTTACTAGCAATCTCCCTCCTTGGAGAATCAGCACCTGTAACCTGCTGTTCCGTACAGGTTGCAACTTGTCCTGAGGATGAACGGGAAGAGGGGGAGCCAATGAGAGACTAGCTCTAGGTGTTGGGACAGGCACAGGTCACTCTATTTTCCCATCAGGAAGAAGAATTAACCACAGGCTCAGCCTGCCGCCCGGAAGCAGAATAGGGCCTGAGGCAATCCTGCGCTTTTGCGGCCAGCTCCCAAAAAAGCGAGGTGAAAAATGGAGCTCAGGGGCACTGCAATTCACAAACCTGCAGAGTTATTAATGATAACTCTCGTCCACAAATATATTGAGGGAAGGCAACGAAGAGGATTTGAAAGCAAGGCCGAATTGCAGGAAACAGATTTCAGGAGGTCGATTCGAATCGCCTTTAAAGCACATGAAAAGCGGCAAAACGTCGACAATGATGCCCTTGGCCAAAAAGGGCGTATGCGTTTTTTCCTGAATATAGTCAGGAAAAAACGCATACGCCCTTTTTGGCCAACCAAGCAACCTGGAAAGGCAAATCAGCCCTACAAAGAAGTCTCGCTTCCCATCGGTCAAAAGGGCCATGCGGAAAAAAGTGTCAAAACCAGAAATGCAGAACAGGCCATGGAGAAATGGGAGCCTTGCTGCGCTGATGGGCGGGATGTAAATTGCCAACAGCCACTCTGGAGAAGTGTACGGTGTGTCCAGAAACATCGAAAAAACACAGCTTAGAGCGCATAGGGCACTTCCACTCATGGGCGTATAAATTGGGAAAACTAAAAATCAGCAAGACACAGGCACCCCAAAGTTTAGGGCTGCTCTGTTGACAAGAACCTCCACTTCATGACACCTTAAATATCCCAGGAAAGAGAAAAATGGATAAAGAAGTGGTGGTCCTTATGTACAATGGAATATCACTCAGCCATGAAATCAATGTCATAAGGCTAGTAGCAGCATGATGAGTGGCTTTAGCTACGACGATTCTAAGTGAAATAAGTCACACAGGAAAAGACACTTATCATAAGCTCTCACTTATAGAGGGAATGTAAAAACCGCTACACTTGAACTGAATTACAAAACGGAACAGAGTCACACGTTTAGAAAAAACACCATGGCTGCTTAACGGGAAAGGTGGGGTGGGATGATGCATAAAACAAGGGTTTCAAATGAGCTCAGATACCGTTCCATAAACCCAATATGTAATAGAAAGACCTACTCCTTGCTCAGTGAACTGGACTCAACACCCCCTATTCACCGCACAAGAATATATCTGACTAGTAAGAATCTTAAAACCTATGTATTGATATCTCTCTGGAAGTGAGTCAAGTGGGTGTAAAGCGGCAGAAACACAGCCGTGAAAAGCAGCTAAACCCCATTATAAAAATAAATTACTTTTAAAAACCCGTGAAACAAAGACAGTGAAAGAGAGAGAAATTCTTACAAACTTCGTTCAGGGGCTGTGATGCAACCTGGATTGACCATATCTAGACCCACAGCTGGAGGAGACATAAGGGTGGACACTCTCGGGGCTGAGAGGTTTGGTGAGGTTGGGGGAGCAAACGCAGAGCCTTTAAAGTAATACTGCCTGATACCCATCACATGGGTCCCAAATCTTCAGGTTCAAGGGCATCTTCCTACCTCGAAAACATGCATGAGAAGCCCAGAAGGTGGTACACCGTGTGATCGGGAAAGGTTTCTAAAACGCACCTCATTTCTCATCTCCTTGTGCTCGGGTTCGCCATTCCAGCCGCTTTACTAGCAATATCCCTCCTTGGAGAATCAGCACCTTTAACCTCCCGTTCCGTACAGGTTGCAACTTGTCCTGAGGATGAACGGGAAGAGGGGGAGCCAATGAGAGACTAGCTCTAGGTGTTGGGACAGGCACAGGTCACTCTATTTTCCCATCAGGAAGAAGAATTAACCACAGGCTCAGCCTGCCGCCCGGAAGCAGAATAGGGCCTGAGGCAATCCTGCGCTTTTGCGGCCAGCTCCCAAAAAAGCGAGGTGAAAAATGGAGCTCAGGGGCACTGCAATTCACAAACCTGCAGAGTTATTAATGATAACTCTCGTCCACAAATATATTGAGGGAAGGCAACGAAGAGGATTTGAAAGCAAGGCCGAATTGCAGGAAACAGATTTCAGGAGGTCGATTCGAATCGCCTTTAAAGCACATGAAAAGCGGCAAAACGTCGACAATGATGCCCTTGGCCAAAAAGGGCGTATGCGTTTTTTCCTGAATATAGTCAGGAAAAAACGCATACGCCCTTTTTGGCCAACCAAGCAACCTGGAAAGGCAAATCAGCGCTACAAAGAAGTCTCGCTTCCCATCGGTCAAAAGGGCCATGCGGAAAAAAGTGTCAAAACCAGAAATGCAGGACAGGCCATGGAGAAATGGGAGCCTTGCTGCGCTGATGGGCGGGATGTAAATTGCCAACAGCCACTCTGGAGAAGTGTACGGTGTGTCCTGAAACATCGAAAAAACACAGCTTAGAGCGCATAGGGCACTTCCACTCATGGGCGTATAAATTGGGAAAACTAAAAATCAGCAAGACACAGGCACGCCAAAGTTTAGGGCTGCTCTGTTGACAAGAACCTCCACTTCATGACACCTTAAATATCCCAGGAAAGAGAAAAATGCATAAAGAAGTGGTGGTCCTTATGTACAATGGAATATCACTCAGCCATGAAATCAATGTCATAAGGCTAGTAGCAGCATGATGAGTGGCTTTAGCTACGACGATTCTAAGTGAAATAAGTCACACAGAAAAAGACACTTATCATAAGCTCTCACTTATAGAGGGAATGTAAAAACCGCTACACTTGAACTGAATTACAAAACAGAACAGAGTCACACGTTTAGAAAACACACCATGGCTGCTTCAGGGGAAAGGTGAGGTGGGGTGATGCATAAAACAAGGGTTTCAAATGAGCTCAGATACCGTTCCATAAACCCAATATGTAATAGAAAGACCTACTCCTTGCTCAGTGAACTGGACTCAACACCCCCTATTCACCGCACAAGAATATATCTGACTAGTAAGAATCTTAAAACCTATGTATTGATATCTCTCTGGAAGTGAGTCAAGTGGGTGTAAAGCGGCAGAAACACAGCCGTGAAAAGCAGCTAAACCCCATTATAAAAATAAATTACTTTTAAGAGCCCGTGAAACAAAGACAGTGAAAGAGAGAGAAATTCTTACAAAATTCGTTCAGGGGCTGTGATGCAACCTGGATTGACCATATCTAGACCCACAGCTGGATGAGACATAAGGGTGGACACTCTCAGGGCTGAGAGGTTTGGTGAGGTTGGGGGAGCAAACGCAGAGCCTTTAAAGTAATACTGCCTGTTACCCATCCCATGGGTCCCAAATCTCCAGGTTCAAGGGCATCTTCCTACCTCGAAAACATGCATGAGAAGCCCAGAAGGTGGTACACCGTGTGATCGGGAAAGGTTTCTAAAACGCACCTCATTTCTCATCTCCTTGTGCTCGGGTTCGCCATTCCAGCCGCTTTACTAGCAATCTCCCTCCTTGGAGAATCAGCACCTTTAACCTCCGGTTCCGTACAGCTTGCAATTTGTCCTGAGGATGAACGGGAAGAGGGGGAGCCAATGAGAGACTAGCTCTAGGTGTTGGGACAGGCAGAGGTCACTCTATTTTCCCATCAGGAAGAAGAATTAACCACAGGCTCAGCCTGCCGCCCGGAAGCAGAATAGGGCCTGAGGCAATCCTGCGCTTTTGCGGCCAGCTCCCAAAAAAGCGAGGTGAAAAATGGAGCTCAGGGGCACTGCAATTCACAAACCTGCAGAGTTATAAATGATAACTCTCGTCCACAAATATATTGAGGGAAGGCAACGAAGAGGATCTAAAAGCAAGGCAGAATTGCAGGAAACAGATTTCAGGAGGTAGATTCGAATCGCCTTTAAAGCACATGAAAAGCGGCCAAACGTCGACAATGATGCCCTTGGCCAAAAAGGGCGTATGCGTTTTTTCCTGAATATATTCAGGAAAAAACGCATACGCCCTTTTTGGCCAACCAAGCAACCTGGAAAGGCAAATCAGCGCTACAAAGAAGTCTCGCTTCCCATCGGTCAAAAGGGCCATGCGGAAAAAAGTGTCAAAACCAGAAATGCAGGACAGGCCATGGAGAAATGGGAGCCTTGCTGCGCTGATGGGCGGGATGTAAATTGCCAACAGCCACTCTGGAGATGTGTACGGTGTGTCCAGAAACATCGAAAAAACACGGCTTAGAACGCATAGGGCACTTCCACTCATGGGCGTATAAATTGGGAAAACTAAAAATCAACAAGACACAGGCACCCCAAAGTTTAGGGCTGCTCTGTTGACAAGAACCTCCACTTCATGACATCTTAAATATCCCAGGAAAGAGAAAAATGGATAAAGAAGTGGTGGTCCTTATGTACAATGGAATATCACTCAGCCATGAAATCAATGTCATAAGGCTAGTAGCAGCATGATGAGTGGCTTTAGCTACGATGATTCTAAGTGAAATAAGTCACACAGAAAAAGACACTTATCATAAGCTATCATTTATAGAGGGAATGTAAAAACCACTACACTTGAACTGAATTACAAAACAGAACAGAGTCACACGTTTACAAAACACACTATGGCTGCTTAACGGGAAAGGTGGGGTGGGTTGATGCATAAAACAACGGTTTCAAATGAGCTCAGATACCGTTCCACAAACCCAATATGTAATAGAAAGACCTACTCCTTGCTCAGTGAACTGGACCCGACACCCCCTATTCACCGCACAAGAACATATCTGACTAGTAAGAATCTTAAAACCTATGTATTGATATCTCTCTGGAAGTGAGTCAACTGGGTATACAGCGACATAAACACAGCTATGAAAAACAGCTAAACCCCATTATAAAAATAAATTCCTTTTAAAAACCCGTGAAACAAAGACAGTGAAAGAGAGAGAAATTCTTACAAAATTCGTTCAGGGGCTGTGATGCAACCTGGATTGACCATATCTAGACCCACAGCTGGAGGAGACATAAGGGTGGACACTCTCGGGGCTGAGAGGTTTGGTGAGGTTGGCGGAGCAAACGCAGAGCCTTTAAAGTAATACTGCCTGTTACCCATCACATGGGTCCCAAATCTCCAGGTTCAAGGGCATCTTCCTACCTCGAAAACATGCATGAGAAGCCCAGAAGGTGGTACACCGTGTGATCGGGAAAGGTTTCTAAAACGCACCTCATTTCTCATCTCCTTGTGCTCGGGTTCGCCATTCCAGCCGTTTTACTAGCAATCTCCCTCCTTGGAGAATCAGCACCTGTAACCTGCTGTTCCGTACAGGTTGCAACTTGTCCTGAGGATGAACGGGAAGAGGGGGAGCCAATGAGAGACTAGCTCTAGGTGTTGGGACAGGCACAGGTCACTCTATTTTCCCATCAGGAAGAAGAATTAACCACAGGCTCAGCCTGCCGCCCGGAAGCAGAATAGGGCCTGAGGCAATCCTGCGCTTTTGCGGCCAGCTCCCAAAAAAGCGAGGTGAAAAATGGAGCTCAGGGGCACTGCAATTCACAAACCTGCAGAGTTATTAATGATAACTCTCGTCCACAAATATATTGAGGGAAGGCAACGAAGAGGATTTGAAAGCAAGGCCGAATTGCAGGAAACAGATTTCAGGAGGTCGATTCGAATCGCCTTTAAAGCACATGAAAAGCGGCAAAACGTCGACAATGATGCCCTTGGCCAAAAAGGGCGTATGCGTTTTTTCCTGAATATAGTCAGGAAAAAACGCATACGCCCTTTTTGGCCAACCAAGCAACCTGGAAAGGCAAATCAGCGCTACAAAGAAGTCTCGCTTCCCATCGGTCAAAAGGGCCATGCGGAAAAAAGTGTCAAAACCAGAAATGCAGGACAGGCCATGGAGAAATGGGAGCCTTGCTGCGCTGATGGGCGGGATGTAAATTGCCAACAGCCACTCTGGAGAAGTGTACGGTGTGTCCTGAAACATCGAAAAAACACAGCTTAGAGCGCATAGGGCACTTCCACTCATGGGCGTATAAATTGGGAAAACTAAAAATCAGCAAGACACAGGCACCCCAAAGTTTAGGGCTGCTCTGTTGACAAGAACCTCCACTTCATGACACCTTAAATATCCCAGGAAAGAGAAAAATGGATAAAGAAGTGGTGGTCCTTATGTACAATGGAATATCACTCAGCCATGAAATCAATGTCATAAGGCTAGTAGCAGCATGATGAGTGGCTTTAGCTACGACGATTCTAAGTGAAATAAGTCACACAGGAAAAGACACTTATCATAAGCTCTCACTTATAGAGGGAATGTAAAAACCGCTACACTTGAACTGAATTACAAAACAGAACAGAGTCACACGTTTAGAAAAAACACCATGGCTGCTTAACGGGAAAGGTGGGGTGGGATGATGCATAAAACAAGGGTTTCAAATGAGCTCAGATACCGTTCCATAAACCCAATATGTAATAGAAAGACCTACTCCTTGCTCAGTGAACTGGACTCAACACCCCCTATTCACCGCACAAGAATATATCTGACTAGTAAGAATCTTAAAACCTATGTATTGATATCTCTCTGGAAGTGAGTCAAGTGGGTGTAAAGCGGCAGAAACACAGCCGTGAAAAGCAGCTAAACCCCATTATAAAAATAAATTACTTTTAAAAACCCGTGAAACAAAGACAGTGAAAGAGAGAGAAATTCTTACAAACTTCGTTCAGGGGCTGTGATGCAACCTGGATTGACCATATCTAGACCCACAGCTGGAGGAGACATAAGGGTGGACACTCTCGGGGCTGAGAGGTTTGGTGAGGTTGGGGGAGCAAACGCAGAGCCTTTAAAGTAATACTGCCTGTTACCCATCCCATGTGTCCCAAATCTCCAGGTTCAAGGGCATCTTCCTACCTCGAAAACATGCATGAGAAACCCAGAAGGTGGTACACCGTGTGATCGGCAAAGGTTTCTAAAACGCACCTCATTTCTCATCTCCTTGTGCTCGGGTTCGCCATTCCAGCCGCTTTACTAGCAATCTCCCTCCTTGGAGAATCAGCACCTGTAACCTCCTGTTCCGTACAGGTTGCAACTTGTCCTGAAGATGAACGGGAAGAGGGGGAGCCAATGAGAGACTAGCTCTAGGTGTTGGGACAGGCACAGGTCACTCTATTTTCCCATCAGGAAGTAGAATTAACCACAGGCTCAGCCTGCCGCCCGGAAGCAGAATAGGGCCTGAGGCAATCCTGCGCTTTTGCGGCCAGCTCCCAAAAAAGCGAGTTGAAAAATGGAGCTCAAGGGCACTGCAATTCACAAACCTGCAGAGTTATAAATGATAACTCTCGTCCACAAATATATTGAGGGAAGGCAACGAAGAGGATCTGAAAGCAAGGCAGAATTGCAGGAAACAGATTTCAGGAGGTCGATTCGAATCGCCTTTAAAGCACATGAAAAGCGGCAAAACGTCGACAATGATGCCCTTGGCCAAAAAGGGCGTATGCGTTTTTTCCTGAATATAGTCAGGAAAAAACGCATACGCCCTTTTTGGCCAACCAAGCAACCTGGAAAGGCAAATCAGCGCTACAAAGAAGTCTCGCTTCCCATTGGGCAAAAGGGTCATGCGGAAAAATGTGTTAAAACCAGAAATGCAGGACAGGCCATGGAGAGATGGGAGCCCTGCTACGCTGATGGGCGGGATGTAAATTTCCAAAAGCCACTCTGGAGAAGTTTACGTTGTGTCTGGAAACATCTAAAAAACACAGCTTAGAGAGCATAGGGCACTTCCACTCATCGGCATATAAATTGGGAAAACTAAAAATCAGCAAGACACAGGCACCCCAAAGTTTAGGGCTGCTCTGTTGACAAGAACCTCCACTTCATGACACCTTAAATATCCCAGGATAGAGAAAAGTGGATAAAGAAGTGGTGGTCCTTATGTACAATGGAATATCACTCATCCATGAAATCAATGTCATAAGGCTAGTAGCAGCATGATGAGTGGCTTTAGCTACGACGATTCTAAGTGAAATAAGTCACACAGAAAAAGACACTTATCATAAGCTATCACTTATAGAGGGAATGTGAAAACCGCTACACTGGAACTGAATTACAAAACAGAACAGAGTCACACGTTTAGAAAACACACTATGGCTGCTTAACGGGAAAGGTGAGGTGGGGTGATGCATAAAACAAGGGTTTCAAATTAGCTCAGATACCGTTCCATAAACCCTATATGTAATAGACAAGACCTACTCCTTGCTCAGTGAACTCGACTCAACACCCCCTATTCACCGCACAAGAATATATCTGACTAGTAAGAATCTTTAAACCTATGTATTGATATCTCTCTGTAAGTGAATCAAGTGTGTGTAAAGCGGCATAAACACAGCAGTGAAAAGCAGCTAAGTCCCATTATAAAAATATATTACTTTTAAAAACCCATGAAACAAAGACAGTGAAAGAGAGAGAAATTCTTACAAAATTCGTTCAGGGGCTGTGACGCAACCTGGACTGATCATATCTTGACCCACAACTGGATGAGACACAAGGGTGGACACTCTTGGGGCTGAGAGTTTTCGTGAGGTTGGGTGAGCAAACACAGACCCTTTAAAGTAATACTGCGTGTTACCCATCCCATGGGTCCCAAATCTCCAGGTTCAAGGGCATCTTCCTACATCGAAAACATGCATGAGAAACCCAGAAGATGGTACACCGTGTGATCGGGAAAGGTTTCGGAAACGCATCTCCTTTCTCATCTCCTTGTGCTCGGGTTCGCCATTCCAGCCGCTTTACTAGCAATCTCCCTCCTTGGAGAATCAGCACCTTTAACCTCCTGTTCCGTACAGCTTGCAATTTGTCCTGCGGATGAACGGGAAGAGGGGGAACCAATGAGAGACTAGCTCTAGGTGTTGGGACAGGCACCGGTCACTCTATTTTCCCATCAGGAAGAAGAATTAACCACAGGCTCAGCCTGCCTCCCAGTACCAGAATTGGGCCTGAAGCAAACCTGCGCTTTTGTGGCCAGCTCCCAAAAAAGCGAGTTGAAAAATGGAGCTCAGGGGCACTGCAGTTCACAAACCTGCAGAGTTATAAATGATAACTCTCGTCCACAAATATATTGAGGGAAGACAACGAAGAGGATTTGAAAGCAAGGCAGAATTGCAGGAAACAAGTTTCAGGAGGTAGATTCGAATCGCCTTTAAAGCACATGAAAAGCGGCAAAACGTCGACAATGATGCCCTTGGCCAAAAAGGGCGTATGTGTTTTTTCCTGAATATATTTTTCCTGAATAATACCTTTTTGGCCAACCAAGCAACCTGGAAAGGCAAATCAGCGCTACAAAGAAGTCTCGCTTCACATCGGTCAAAAGGGCCATGCTGAAAAAAGTGTCAAAACCAGAAATGCAGGACAGGCCATTGCGAAAAGGGTGCCCTGTTATGCTGATGGGAGGGATGTAATTTGCCAAGGGCCACTCCGGAGAAGTGTGTGGTTTTTCCTCAAACATTTGAAAAACAGAGCTACAGAGCATAATGCACTTCCACTCATGTTCGTATATCGTGAGAAAACCAAAAATCGACAGGACACAGGCACCCCAAATTTTAAGGCTTCTCTGTTTACAAGAACCTCGACTTCGGTACACCTTAAATGTCCCAGGAAAGAGAAAAATGGATAAAGAAGTTGTGGTACTTATGTACAATGGAATATCTCTCAGCCATGAAATCAATGTCATAAGGCTAGTAGCAGCATAATGAGTCGATTTAGGTACGACGATTCTAAGTGAAATAAGTCACACAGAAAAAGACACTTATCATAAGCTATCACTTATAGAGGGAATGTAAAAATCGCTACACATGAACTGAATTACAAAACAGAACAGAGTCACACGTTTAAAAAACACAGTTATGTCTGCTAAAGGAGAAAGGTGGGGTGGGGTGATGCATAAATCAGGAGGTTGAAATTTGCACAGATACTGTTCCATAAACAAAATAAGTGATCGACAGGACCTACTGTATAGCTCACAGAACTGGGCTCAGGACACTGTTGTCACTGGAAAAGAATATACAAGACTATTTAGGATCTGTAAAAGAATTTATTGATGTCTCTCTTTAAGTGAGTCAACTGAATAGATGTAGAGCAGCAAGAAACACAGTATTGAAAATTAGCTATACCCCATTATAGAATTAAATACCAAGAACAAAAAAAAAGACAGTGAGAGAGAGAGAAATTCTTACAAAATTTGTTCAGGGGCTGTGATGCAACCTGGACTGACCACATCTAGACACACAGCTGGATGGGACCTAAGGCTCTACACTCTTCAGTCTGAGAGGCTTGGTGAGCATGGGACAGCAAATTCAGCCCTTTTACAGTAATACTGCCTGGCCCCATTCCATGGTTCCCATATCTCCAGGTGCAGGGGACCCTTCCTACAGCTAAAACATGCATGGCACATCCAGAGGATGGTACACCTTCTGATCGGGAAGAGTTTGGAAAAGTCACCTCATCTCCACGTCTCCTGGTATTCGGGTCCCCCCTCCAACTCCTTTCCTTAGAGTCTCCCCACTTTGGGAAGGCAGCACACTCAACAGCCAGTTTTGCACAGCTTGGAATTTTCCGGGTGAAGAAGGGGAATGGGGGGATGGAATGAGACACAAGCCCTAGATGTTTGGACAGGCATATGCCACTCTAGTTTCCCAATCTGGAAGAAGAATTTCCCTATCCTTCAGGTGCCCCAGTAACCGGAATGGGTCTGTAGAAATCCTGCCCCTTTGTGGCTGCTTCCCTAAACAACAAGGTGAAAACCGGTGCTCAGGGGCACTGCAATTCACAGACATGCAGGGTTGTAATTGACACCTCTAATGGCGTCATTTTTTCAGCCAAGTATTCCTAAAGGACTTGTAAGCAAGGCAGAATTGCAGGAAAGGGATTTCAAGAGGTAGTTTGCTCTCGCCATTAAAGCACATGCAAAGCTGCTGAACATCGCCAATGATGCAGTTGGCCAAAAAGGTCGTATGCGTTATTCCTTAATATATTCAGGAAAAACCCTTACTCGCTTTTTGGCCAACAAAACAGGCAGGCAATGCAAATCAGTACTACAAAGAGGTATCACTTCGCACCAGTCAGAATGGCCAACCTCACAAAGTGTAAAACCTGAAATGCAGGACAGGGCGAGGAGAAAAGGGAACCCTGACAAGCTGATGGTGGGAATGTAAATTGCTAACAGCCACTCTGAAGAAGTGGATGGTGATTCCTTAAAAATCTAAAATCAGAGCTTCAGAGCATATGGCGCTTCCACTCCTGGGCCTGTATCTTGGAAAAAACATACACTGACAGAACCCAGGCACTCCAACCTTTATGCAGCCCTGTTTACAAGAGCCTCTACTTGGAAGCTACCTAAAAGTCCTTGGAAGGAAAACTGGATAAAGAAATTATGGTGCATATGTACCAGGGAATATTACTCAGCCATGAAATGAATGAAATAAGGCCATTTGCAGCCACTTGGAAGGACCTTTATACATTCATACTAAGTGTTATAAATCAGACAATGATAACTATCATATGATATTACTTATTGGTGGAATCTAAAAATTGATACAAAGGTACTATCCTACAACACAGAAACAGAGTCCCAGACTTAGAACACAAACTTATGGTTACCAAACTGGAAAGGTGTGTTGGAGGCATAAATCATGAGGTTGGAGTTAGTATATACATATTTACAGAGAGAAAACTTGTAATCAACATGGACCTGCTGTAGAGCACTTGGAACTCTTCTCAACACACTTTAGTAACCTCAATGGGAAAATAATTCTAAAAAGAATATATAGTCATCTCTGTATAAATGAATCATGTTGGTGTATATCAAAAACAAACACAACATGGTAAATCAACTATACTCCATTATAAATTTAAAATTAAATTACAGAAAAGAAAAATGATCACTAAATTTGTTTAGTCGCAGTGAACGTGCTAGTGTCACATCCCTGGACACAGACCCAATTTGGTCCCAAGGCTGGACGGTTGTGGGCCTGAGGACCTAGGGAGTATATGCCAGCTAATTCCCCCCCCCCCTTGAACATGTAATACCTGGTCCCCTCTGCATGGGATCACAATCTCCAGATCGAAGTGTGCCCTCATACTACTAAACCAACCCTCTGACACCCAAAGGATGCTGGACTCTCTGCGCCGGATGACATTTGGAAAATCACCTGCTCTCAACATATCCTGGTGTTTGGGTTCCGACCTCCAGACTTCTTCATTAGGGTCATCCCACTCTGCAAGACAGCACCCTCAACAGGTGATTTTGCAGGGGTTTGTATTTGTTTGGGGGATGAAGGGTAAGGGGGAAGAAGGAATGGGACAGAAGCCCTTACATGTTTGGTCAGGCACATTCCACTCTAATTTAAAACACAGGAAAAGGACTTTCCCTACATCTAAGGTTCTGTCAGTAACCAGACAGGGACAGTAGAAATCCTGCCACCTTCTGTTTCCCATAACAACAACTCTAAAAACTGGACCTTATAGGCACTTCATATTCACAATGCCTGGGGAGCTGTAAATGACAACAGCCCTCAAAAAATGTCTTGGGGTAGGTAATTGGAATAGACTTCAAAACAAGGCAACCTTTCAATAACCCTTTTTCAAGGGGTAAATTTTACTCACACTGTTCAAAAAAAAAAGCACATATGAAGATGCTCACCATTGCTTTATGTTAGACAAATGCAAATCAGATGTACAAAGAACTATCACCTGGAACCACTCAGAATAGCCATCATCACAATGTCTACAAACACGAAATGCTTCAGATGGTGTGAGAAAAAGAGAAACCTACTACTTATTATTATTATTTTTAATCTGCGTTGGGTCTTCATTGCTGCACGTTGCTTTTCTCTAGCTGCAGCAAGCGGGGGCTACTCATCGTTGTAGTATGAAGCCTTCTCTTTGCGGTGGCTTCTCTTGTTGTGGAGCACAGGCCCTAGGTACACAGGCTTCAGTAGTTGTGGCTCGTGGGCTCTAGATCACAGACTCAGTAGTTGTGGTGCACAGGCTTACTTTCTCTGTGGCATGTGAGATCTTCCCGGGCCAGGGCTCGAACCTGTGTCCCCTGAACTGGCAGGCAGATTCTTAACCATTGCGCCACCAATACTGTGCTATCAGTGGCAACGCCAATTGGTAACAGCCACTATGGAGCACAGAATGGAGGTTACCAGAGTAAGGGGAGGCGGGAGGGATAAATTGGAAATTGGGATTGACATATACACACCACTATATATAAAAGAGATAACAAATAAGGGCTTACTGTATAGCACAGGGAACTCTACCCAATACTCTGTAATGACCTGTATGGGAAAGGAATACAAAAAGGATTGGATATATGTATAACTGCTTCACTCTGCTGTGCAGCAGAAAGTAACACAACATTGTAATCAACTATACTCCAAAAAAATTGAAATTGAAGTGAAATGAAATAAAATAAAATAAAATAGAGCTACCAGATGATCCAGCAAGTTCACTCCTGTGCGCATATCTGGAGGAAAGCATAAATCGAAAAGACACATCTTCCCCAATGTTCACTGCAACACTCTTTACAATAGCGAAGACATGGAAGCAACCAAAATGTCCATCAACATATGAATATAGGTAAAGAATATGTGATACATATATATAATGGAATATGACTCAGCCATAAAATAGAAGAAAATAATGCCAATTGCAGTAACATGGATGGACCTAGAGATGATTGTACTAAGTGAAGTCAGACAGAGTAAGACAAATATTGTATGATATCACTTCTAGGTGGAAGGTAAAAATTGATACAAATGAACTAACTTACAAAACAGAGGCAGGCTCACAGACTTGGAAAACAAACTTATGGTTACCAAAGGGGAAAGGTGGGGGGTAGGGATAAATCAGGAACTTGGGGTAAACATACGAATACTACTATATATAACATAGATAAGCAACAAGGACCTACTGTATAGCACAGGGAACTCTACTTAATATTCTGGGAATACCTTTATCAGAAAAGAATCTGAAAAAGAATGAATATATGCATATGTGTAACTGAATCACTTGCTGTGCAGCTGAAATGAACACAACATTGTAAATCAACTATACTCCAATAAAATTTAAATTACAAAATAAAGAAAATCACCTATATTTCAAAAGAAAAAAAAAGAATTCCCATCTATTTTTATGGCTTGATAGCTTACTTTTTTAGTGCTCAATATTATCCCATTCCCAGAATATATTAATACCATATCATTTCATTCACCTATTGGAGGACATCTTAGTTTCATTCACATTTTGGCAATATTGAATTAGGTGCTATAAATATCCATATGCAGGTTTTCGTCTGGAAGTATGTTTTAAACTACTTTCAGTAAATATCCATGAGAACACTTGCCAGATTGTACAGTAAGGGAATGTTCAATATTATAGCAAGTGTCAATCAGACTACCAAAGTAGCTGTATTATTTTTCATTTCCACCAATAACAAATGACATTTCCTATTGTTCCACATCTCCTACAGAATTTGTTCTTGTCATTGTTCACATTTTAGCCATTCTAAGTGTTACATAGTGGTATGTAATTGTATTTTTAATTTGCTTTTTCATGGCAGCATGTAATCTGGATTATTCTTCTGTATACTTATATGCATAGTGTCTATTTTCTTTGGTGAGGTGTCCATAAAGTATATTGGTCCACATTTTATTTAGGTTGCTTTCATTTTTTTCTACCCAATCTGTATTTGTTTTATTTATTTTCGTGCCTTAGTGCATTAGCAAGGACTTGGAGTAAAATATGGAAGAGGAGTCATGAAAGGGGACATCCTTGCTTTTACCTGAACTGAGTGGAAAAGCTTCATGTTTTTGACCATTAATCATGATGTAAGATAAAAGTTTCCTGTACATCTTTGTTATCAACTTGAGAAAGCTCCAGTCTATTTCTTTAACTGAGAGTTTTTATGAAGAATGGGTGTTAGATTTTTTCAAAGGTCTTCTGAATCTACCGATATGCTAATGATTGTCTTTAGGGTGTTGATATGATGGATATAATTATTTGATTTTAGAATGTTGAACCAGCCTTGCATACCTGGAATTATTCCCTCTCATTCATGATATAAAATTCTCTCAAAATATTGTTGGATTCGATTTGGTAATATTTTGTTGAGGATTTTTGCATTGATGTTCCTGAGAGATATTGGTCAGTTTTCTTTACTATTCATATGTTCCTCTAAGTTTGGATGTTGTGGATTTAGTGACAGACATTCATTTGGGGGATTCTCAGTCATTTTTTTAAAATATTTTCTGTTCTTTGTTATCTTTATTCTCCTCCTGCTATACCCGTTATGTATAGGTCACAGCATTTTTCATTGTTCCACAATTATTGATTACTCTGTTCTGTTGATTTCTTTCCTGCCCATTTTCTCTTTTCTTTTGAGATTTAAAGGTTTCTCTTGATATGTCTTCAAGCTCACAGATATTTCTCCTCAGCCATCTCTTTGACTACGAAAACAAAATACGAGAGACTTGGTATTTTATAAACAACAGAATATTTTTGTTTTCTCATAATTGCTGAGGCTGAAAAGTTCAAGAACAAGTTACCAGGGGCTTCCCTGGTGGTGCAGTGGTCAAGAATCTGCCTACCAATAAAGGGGACAAGGGTTCGAGCCCTGGTCTGGGAAGATCCCACATGCCATGGAACAACTAAGCCTGTGCACCACAAATACTGAGCCTGTGCTCTAGAGCCCACAGGCCACAACTACTGAGCCCGTGAGCCACAACTACTGAAACCCGCATGCCTAGAGCCCGTGCTCTGCAACAAGAGAAGTCACCCAATGAGAAGCCCGCGCACCGCAACAAAGACCCAACACAGCCAAAAAATTAATTAATTATCTAATTAATTTAAAAAAAAAAGAGAACAAGTTGCCATCTGACTTAGTGTCTGGAGAGGGACCAATTTCTGGTTCATAATGTGGGTCTTCTCGCTCGGCAATGAAATCATGGAACAGGCATAAGATCTTCTGTGTGCTACATTTATTAGGTCACTAATCCCATGTTTGAGGTCTCTGGCCTCATGACCTAATCACCTCCCAAAAGCCCCACCTCCTAATACCATCAATATGGGAGCTGGGTTTCAAAATTTTAAAATTAGAGGTACAAAATATTTACACCACAACAGGGACAACAGAGTTAACTGGTTTTTTCTTTCATGTTAAAGGTTTGCACATTTACATTTATTATATAATCCCAAAACCCTGGTTTTTTTTTTTAAGATTCTTTTTCCGTATACGCCAGTACAGACCATTGAGTAGAGTTCCCTGTGCTATAAAGCAGGTCTTTATCAATACTTACCTATTTTATATATAGTAGTGTGTATATGTCAGTCACAATCTCCCAATTTATCCCTTCCCCACTTATCCCCTGGTAACCATAAGTTTGTTTTCTATATCCATGACTATTTCTGTTGTGTAAATAAGTTCATTTGTACCTTTTATTTCTTTTTTAGATTCCTCATATAAGAAATATCATATGATATCTGTCTTTCTGTGTCTGACTTTGTTCACTCAGTATAACAATCTCTAGGTCCATCCATGTTGCTACAAAACCCTTAATTGTTAAGGATAACTCTCAATTTTTTCCAGTATCATCAGCAATTCTTTCTGGCAGACACAAGATAACACTTTTTAAACAAGGATATCGAGACCAAGGCTCCTGACCTGCAAACAAACAAAACATCATTCATATAGTGAAAACTTTGCACATCAAAGGATGAAAGCACTTGGTCTAAATGCCTTTGCACCCACTGCTGACAGAGGGCAGAGGAGTTTGACTCACTAATCTTCCTTACATGCACTTCTTCCTAATGGGGTATTCCATCTAAAACTTATAAGAAGCGGGAATCCATCATGGAACACACCAACCTCTACTACAGATTCTGAAGCAGCAAAAAAAAAAAATGATGAATCCATCCAAAGGGTTCTGTCCACATTGTTACAACAGTTTCCCTCGCACTGTGAACCCTTTTCAAACCCTATCACTTGAACCTATTTTTATTTTTTTCAAAAAAAATAATGTTAATCTGCAGTCAGACACTCCAGTAATATTACACTATCCCTTGTGCAAGTATGTAGGGATTTGAGGAGCTATGGGAGGCTATCATGAGAGGTTGCCTAGAGTAATTAGGACATTTCATTTAATGTTGGCTCTTCTCCCTAAGATGTCTGCTGTCCTCTTCTTTTTGTAGCTACTAGCATTGAGAAAGTGACCAAGATAAGGCCCTTCTCTTTTACTCCCCATGAATGCAGCTGTGATTAACCCCACAGAACTTGGTGCTTCCAGAAGCCCCTGAACCTACTGACCCTCCATGCATGGCATGACATAGATAAGGATGGTGACGTGTATCCTTGTATAGAGCATGCTATAAAATTTTCGACTCTTCCCTTCCTCATAATTCCAAAGAATAGATTTCTTTGGATTTCTGCTTAATGCTGCTGGAGTTGGTACATAAGTTGAGGGAGGTATCAGGGCACACCAAAAGAGAGGGTAACTGCACAGAAAATACAAGCAGGTACATTTCTGTGTAGTTTCAAGCAGCTTATTTGCTATATCAACCATGGTGACATGTTGACCCTTCCTCTTTCTACTAGTAGTACAACAAACATAAAGGATATTTAGGCTGCTTGTTTTATCCCCACCTCTCACAATTGATCTGCATTAACATATAGGACAATGAAGGGCCCTTTCTACCATCTTAACCAATATTTGTGAACTAGAAAATGTCCAGATTTTTCTGGGGATTATTTTCATATTCCCCAATCAGGTCTATGAAGGAATCTTACCTATTGTGTTTAATGAAGTCATATCTCTGATGGCATTCCATCATCAACAAAACTGGCAAGAAATTTGAAGGGTCTTCGATTTTACCATATTTGAAATAACAATATTTTAGCCTGACACGTTTTTGGATTTTAGAAAAAAATATTTTAAATGAGACAAAAAATCATTTTTATGACACAAAAAGACAGCAATAGTTTTATATTTTTATCTGTTCCACTTGCACACAAGTGTCTCATGGGGTTATGTAAAGCACTCCTGTTGGGTGCTGTGCATGGTGCAAGTATGGATTAAACCTTAGAAATCTTACGCTTCAGTCACCTGAAACATTTAAATTAGGATGCAAGCAATCCTGTCCAACATTTGAACAGAGCAAGACACTCTCTTTATTTTATTTGTCAGGTAATTAATCTGTCTTTTCCCCGAGGAGAGAAACAACTGGCATCTTCCATCAATGTGTTGTACAAAAATCTTTGAACAGAGAGTGCAAGCAGAGGCTGATACAAGATGTGAAGGGGAAAAAATGAGAGACCCTGTGGCATTTTCTCCTAACTTATTGCAATCTCCCATTTAAAATGTGGGAATAATCAATCTTCTGAGGAAAAAGGCCCAAGGAAGGTTTTTGTTTCTGTGGAATAATGGGATTGCTAAAGATTTCAGGAGGCAAGACGAATTAGTGAGAATGACCATGAGAAATCAGAGAAAAGTCAGATCCATGGATGAAGTGATGTTTACCACTGTGACTCAATGAGAAGTAGGAGCAAATGAGAAGAAAGCTGAATACAACATTTTCTGAATAAATGTAACCTTTCAGCTGTCATAGAAAAATTAATACTCACTATGATACAACATATTTAGTTTAGAAAGTTAACTTAATTTTAAAGCTTAATAATTAGATTTATTAAAGAAACAAAAACATATTTGTGGTTTAGAATAAATAATGTGTTCTGCTACAGATAAGAAGACTACATAAATAAATAGAAATAAGACTAAAATAAATAAATAAAGAGGAAAGTAACAAATTAGATGTTATTAACATTAAAAACTGACACTCATCTAAAGAAAGAGAAGGAGAGACAGAAAGAGAGAAGAACTCATATCAAGCATATATTAAAAACTCTTAAATAAGAAGTCTTCAGATGTCAAAAAAAAAAGGAAGTCTTCAATAAGAAGATAATGGTATAGCAAAATGGGGAAAATATACCAAAAGATATTTCAAAAAAGAGAGTACAGAATGTTAAGTAAACATATCAAAAGATGCTTGGCTTCTTAGTAGTCAATTAAATGCAAAAACGTGATACCTGGAATTATCACTCACCAACCAGAAAGTTCAAATGAAAATGACAAGTATTATCAAGTTTGACAACAATGTGTATAATCCTTGCATCTCATTCACTGCTGCTGAGGATGAAAAATCATACAAATGTTTTGAAAATATTTAGAAATATCTAAAAAGATAAACACATAAAAGCTATGACTCAAAAGTTTTACTACTACATGTATACTGAACAATAATTTATACACACACCACGAAAGCTCAAGTTCTAGAATTTATATACCAGTGCTGTTCTCAATAGACACAAACTGAAAATCACTCATATTGTAATACACATTGGAATAAATTAATTAATAGTTAAATATTTACACTATGGAATCCTATGCAACAGTGGCAATGCATGATCACAACAGGCAACAATATAGGCATATTCACAAACAACATAAAATAAAAAAACCCAATCCAAAAGTGATTTTACTGTGCCATAACATTTATATAAAATACAAAATACAGGTAAAGTGATCTTTTTGTTAGATACCAGAACAATATTAAACCTTAAGGGGAGTCACTAGAATGGGACCAGGGGGGGACCTCTGAGTATCTGGCAATTTTCTGTGTCTTTATCTAGAAGCTATGTATAGAGTGTATTCAGATGCTGAATTTTCTGAAATTTGTCATTTCCTTACAAACCATGCATGTTTTTAGTTGTTTTTTATACATAACAAAAAGTAAAAAAGATAGACTAGGGAAGGTAATTATATTAGCACTTTAATATCCATGCTTTTCAAGGTAGAAGTGAAAGGTATTAAATACTTAACATTGTGATAACTTCTTAAAGGTAAGGTGAAAATTTGAGATTAATAAATAAGACATACTTCTTCATATATAATCCTCAAAGAGGAGGAGTAGAAAGGAGTATTATTTTTTTTCTTTAATACAGAATCGTTAAGATAGAAAATAATGAAAACAGACTAGGTTTAAAAAAGAGCACACTCGATTTCCCTGGTGGCACAGTGGGTAAGAATTTGCCTGCCAATGCAGGGAACAGGGGTTCAATCCCTGGTCTGGGAAGATCCCACATGCCGCAGAGCAACTAAGCCCGGCCCGTGTGCCACAACTACTGAGCCTGTGCTCTAGAGCCTGCAAGCAACAACTATTGAGCCTGCATGACACAACTACTGAAGCCCATGCACCTAGAGCCCATACTCCACAAGAAGAGAAACCACCACAAGGAGAAACCCGTGCACCACAACGATGAGTAACCCCTGCTTGACACAACTAGAGAAACCCTGTGCAGCAATGAAGACCCAACGCAACCAAAAATAAATAAAATTAAATCTTTTGACTTCTGAGATGACTCACTCACGTGGCTGTAGGTAAGAGGCCTCAGTTCCTTGTCACATGGATCTCTCCTTAGGGCTGCTTGAGTGTCCTCATGACATGGCAGCTGGCTTACCCCAGGATGAGTGATCTAGCAGAAACCAAAGCAGAAGTTGCAATGTCTTTCATAACTTTGGAAACTGCACTTTGTCATTTCTGCAATTTCTTATTAGTTAAACAGTTAACCCTTTTCAAGTGCGAGGAGCCACACATGTACATGAAGACTGGGGGATAATTAGGGGATGATTAGGGCCATCTTGGAGGCTGGCTACCAAAGTGGCTGACTAGCTGAAGTCTGAATTTTGTTTTCTTCACTTCTGGAGAGAAAATGGTCAGTGAATCTCATTGGTGGTCTTTGAGATGTACCAAAGCTACCTCTTGCTCTCACCTCCAGCCTTGTGGCTGACAGGGTCTTGGTGCTCCAGCCGGGAGTCAAGCCTGTGCCTCTGAGGTGGGAGATCCGAGTTCAGGACATTGGTCTACCAGAGACCTCCGGCACCTTGTAATATCAAACGGTGAAAGCTCTCCCAGAGATATCTGTCTCAACGCTAAGACCCAGCTACACTCAGAGACCAGCAAAATCCAGTGCTGGACATCCCATGCCAAACAACTAGCAAGACAGGAATGCAGGCCCACCCATTAGCAGAGAGGCTGCCTAAAATCATAATAAGGTCACAGACACCCCAAAACACACCACCGGATGCAGAGCTGTCCACCAGAAAGACAAGATCCAGACACACCCACCAGAACACAGGCACCATTCCCCTCCACCAGAAAGCCTACACAACCCACTGAACCAACCTTAGCCACTGGGGGCAGACATCAAAAACAATGGGAACTACGAATCTGCAGCCTGCGAAAAGGAGACCCCAAACACAGTCCCCAAAGCCAAATGAGAAGACACAGAAACACAAAGCAGATGAAGGAGCAAGGTAAAAACCCACCAGACCAAACAAATTAGAGGAAATAGGCAGTCTACCTGAAAAAGAATTCAGAGTAATGATAGTAAAGATGATCCCAAATCTTGGAACTGGAATGGCGAATAGACAAGAAACGTTTAACAAGGACCTAGAAGAACTAAACAGCTAACAAACAATGATGAGCAACACAATAAATGGAATTAAAAATTCTCTAGAAGGAAACAATAGCAGAATAACTGAGGCAGAAGAATGGATAAATGACCTGGAAGATAAAATAGTGGAAATAACTACTGCAGAGCAGAATAAAGAAAAAAGAATGAAAAGAATTGAGGACAATCTGAGACACCTCTGGGACAACATTAAATGCACCAACATTCGAATATAGGGGTCCCAGAAGTAGAAGAGAAAAAGAAAGAGACTGAGAAAATATTTGAAGAGATTATAGTTGAAAACTTCCCTAATATGGGAAAGGAAATCGTTAATCAAGTCCAGGAAGTGCAGAGAGTCCCATACAAGATAAACCCAAGGAGAAACATGCCAAAACATATATTAATCAAACTATCAAAAATTAAATACAAAGAAAAAATATTAAAAGCAGCAAGGGAAAAACAACAAATAACATACAAAGGAATCCCCATAAGGTTAACAGCTGATCTTTCAGCAGAAACTCTGCTAGCCAGAAGGGACTGGCAGGACATATTTAAAGTGATGAAAGGGGAAAAGCTACAACCAAGATCACTCGAACCACCAAGGAGCTCTTTCAGATTCGACAGAGAAATTAAAACCTTTACAGACAAGCAAAAGCTAAGAGAATTCAGCACCACCAAACCCACTTTACAACAAAGGCTAAAGGAACTTCTCTGGGCAGGAAACACAAGAGAAGGAAAAGACCTACAATAACAAACCCAAAACAATTAAGAAAATGGTAATAAGAACATACATATCAATAATTACCTTAAATGTAAATGGATTAAATGCTCCAACCAAAAGACATAGACTGGCTGAATGGGTCCAAAAACACGACCGGTATATATGCGGTCTACAAGAGACCCACTTCAGACCTAGGGACACATACAGATGGAAAGTGAGGGGATGGAATAAGATATTCCATGCAAATGGAAATCAAAAGAAAGCTAGAGTAGCAATTCTCATATCAGACAAAAAAGACTTTAAAATAAAGACTATTACAGGAGACAAAGAAGGACAGTACATAATGATCAAGGGATCAATCCAAGAAGAAGATATAACAATTGTACATATTTATGCACCCAACATAGGAGCACCTCAATACATAAGGCAAATGCTAACAGCCATAAAAGGGGAAATTGACAGTAACACAATCATAGTAGGGGACTTTAGCACCCCTCTTTCACCAATGAACAGATCATCCAAAATGAAAATAAATAAGGAAACACAAGCTTTAAATGATACATTACACAAGATGGACTTAATTGATATTTATAGGACATTCCATCCAAAAACAACAGAATACACTTTTTCTCAAGTGCTCGTGGAACATTCTCCAGGATAGATCATATCTTGGGTCACAAATCAAGCCTTGGTAAATTTAAGAAAATTGAAATCATATCAAGTATCTTTTCCAACCACAACGCTATCAGACTAGATATCAATTACAGGAAAAAATCTGTAAAAAAATACAAACACATGGACGCTAAACAATACACTACTTAATAAGCAAGACATCACTGAAGAAATCAAAGAGGAAATTTAAAAAGTACCTAGAAACAAATGACAATGAAAACATGAAGACCCAAAACCTATGGGATGCAGCAAAAGCAGTTCTAAGAGGAAAGTTTATAGCAATACAATCCTACCTCAAGAAACAAGAAACATCTCAAATAAACAAGTTAACCTTACACCTAAAGCAATTAGAGAAAGAAAGAAAAAAAAACCCTAAAGTCAGCAGAGGAAAGAAATCATAAAGATCAGATCAGAAATAAATGAAAAAGAAATGAAGGAAACAACAGCAAAGATCAAAAAAACTAAAAGCTGGTTCTTTGAGAAGATAAACAAAATTGATAAACCATTAGCCAGACTCATCAAGAAAAAAAATGAGAAGACTTAAGTCAATAGAATTACAAATGAAAAAGGAGAAGTAACAACTGACACTGCAGAAATACAAAGGATCATGAGAGATTACTGCAAGCAACTATATGCCAATAAAATGGACAACCTGGAAGAAATGGACAAATTCTTAGAAAAGCACAACCTTCCAAGACTGAACCAGGAAGAAATAGAAACTATAAACAAACCAATCCCAAGCACTGAAATTGAGACTGTGATTAAAAATCTTCCAACAAACAAAAGCCCAGGACCAGATGGCTTCACAGGTAAATTCTATCAAACATTTAGAGAAGAGTTAACACCTATCCTTCTCAAACTCTTCCAAAATATAGCAGAGGGAGGACCTCTCCCAAACTTATTCTATGAGACCACCATCTCCCTGACACCAAAACCAGACAAAGATGTCACAAAGAAAGAAAACTACAAGACAATATCACTGATGAACATAGCTGCAAAAATCCACTGCACAATACTAGCAAACAGAATCCAACAGCACCTTAAAAGGATCATACACCATGATCAAGTGGGGTTTATCCCAGAGATGCAAGGATTCTTCAATACATGCAAATCAATGTGATACACCATATTAAAAAACTGAAGGATAAAAACCATATGGTCATCTCAGTAGATGCAGAAAATGCTTTCAACAATATTAAACACCCATTTATGATAAAAACCCTCCAGAAAGTTGGCATAGAGGGAACTTTCCTCAACATAATAAAGGCCATATATGACAAACCTACAGCCAACATTGTTCTCAATGGTGAAAAAGTGAAACTATTTCCACCAAGATCAGGAACAAGACAAGGTTGCCCACTCTCACCACTATTATTCCACATACTTTTGGAATTTTTAGCTACAGCAATCAGAGAAGAAAAAGAAATAAAAGGAATCCAAATCGGAAAAGAAGAAGTTAAGCTCTCACTGTTTGCAGATGACATGATACTATACATAGAGAATCCTAAAGATGCTACCAGAAACCTACTAGAGTTAATCAATGAATCTGGTAAGGTTGCAGGATACAAAATTAATGTACCGATATCTCTTTCATTCCTATACACTAAAGATGAAAAGTCTGAAAGAGAAATTAAGGAAACACTCCCATTTACCACTGCAACAAAAAGAATAAAATACCTAGGAATAAACCTACCTAAGGAGACAAAAGATGTTTACTCAACAAACTATAAGACACTGATGAAAGAAATCAAAGATGACACAAACAGATAGAGAGATATACCATGTTCTTGGATTGGAAGAATAAACATTGTGAAAATGACTCTACAACCCAAAGCAATCTACAGATTCAATGCAATCCCTATCAAACTACCAATGGAATGTTTCAGAGAACTAGAACAAAAAAATTTCACTATCTGTATGGAAACACAAAAGACCCCGAACAGCCAAAGCAATCTTGAGAAGAAAAACAGAGCTGGAGGAATCAGGCTCCCTGACTTCAGACAATACTACAAAGCTACAGTAGTCAAGACAGTATGGTACTGGCACAAAAACAGAAATGTAGATCAGTGGAACAGGAGAGAAAGCCCAGACATAAACCCATACACATTTGGTCACCATATTTTTGATAAAGGAGGCAAGAATATACAATGGAGAAATCACAGCCTCTTCAATAAGTGGTGCTGGGAAAACTGGACAGCTACAGGTAGAAGAATGAAATTAAAAGAATCCCTAACACCATACACAAAAATAAACTCAAAATGGATTAAAGACCTAAATGTAAGGCCAGACACTATAAAACTCTTAGAGGAAAACATAGGCAGAACACTCCATGACATCAATCACAGCAAGATCCTTTTTGACCCACCTCCTAGAGAAATGGAAATTTTAAAAAAACATAAACAAATGAGACCTAAGGAGACTTAAAAGCTTTTGCACAGAAAAGGAAAACGTAAACAAAATGAAAAGACAACCCTCAGAATGGGAGAAAATATTTGCCAACGAAGCAACTGACAAAGGATTAATCTCCAAACAGATCAATATCAAAAAAAAAAAACAACTCAATCCATAAATGCTCAGAAGACCTAAACAGACATTTCTCCAAAGAAGATATACAGATTGCCAACAAACACATGAAAGAATGCTCAACATCACTGATCATTAGAGAAATGCAAATCAAAATTACTATAAGGTATCACCACACACAGGTAAGAATGGCCATCATCAAAAAAATCTACAAAGAATAAATGCTGCAGAGGTGTGGAGAAAAGGGAACCCTTTTGCACCGTTGGTGGGAGTGTAAATTGATACAGCCACTATCGAGAACAGTACGGAGGTTCCTTAAAAAACTAAAAATAAAACTACCATATGAGACAGCAATCCCACTATTGGGCATATACCTGGAGAAAACTATAATTCAAAAGGAGTCATGTTCCACAATGTTCATTGCAGCTCTATTTGCAATAGCCAGGACATGGAAGCAACCTAAGTGTCCATCAACTGATGAATGGATAAAGAAGATATTGCACATCTTCAATATAAAATGGAATATTACTCAGCCATAAAAGAAATGAAATTGAGTTATTTGTAGTGAGGTGGATGGACCTAGAGTCTGTCATACAGAGTGAAGTAAGTGAGAAAGAGAAAAACAAATACTGTTTTAAATCCACATATATATGGAATCTAAAAAAAAAAGAAAAAAATGGTTGGGAAGAACCTAGGGACAGGACAGGAATAAAGACACAGACATAGAGAATGGACTTGAGGACATGGGGAGGGGGAAGGGTAAGCTGGGACAAAGTGAGAGAGTGGCATGGACGTATATACTACCAAATGTAAAATAGATAGCTAGTAGGAAACAGCTGCATAGCACAGGGAGATCAGCTCAGTTCTTTGTGACCACTTAGAGGGGTGGGATAGGGAAGTTGGGAGGGAGACGCAAGAGGGAGGAGATATGGGGATATATGGATATGTATAGCTGATTCACTTTGTTATAAAGCAGAAACTAACACACCGTTGTAAAGCAATTATAGTCCAATAAAGATGTTAAAAATAAATAAATAAATAAATAACTTATGCCCCCCCAAATTAAATCTCATTTAAAAATAAATAAATAAAAAAGAGCACTCAATGACATGGTAACTCTAAACCTAAGTATTTTCAGTACTATAGTAAATGTAAATGGATTAATATCTCCTATTAAAGTGTAATTTTTTATATTATGTGCAACTAAACTTTTTTCACAATATACAGGTAAAATAAAAGAATTACATTAGAAAGGAGAAAATATTCCATGTATTTAAAAACAATAAAACAATAAGCATATAATATGCATCTTAGATAAAGTAGTCTTTAAGTTCAGAACAACTTGTCATTATTGTAATTAGTATTATTATCCCAATTTCTTAAAAATATTTCAATACTTTTTCTATTTGAAAAAATATTTTAATATTTTTTTCTTCGCTCTTTTGTGGTCTAATACATGGTTAGTATTTAGGTGCTAACATAACCTAAAAATATATGTTGCTTTTTTACAGCCGAACAAAACTGAATCAAGAAGAAATAGATAATTTGAACATACTGATCACTAAAAGCAAAATAGAGGGCTTCCCTGGTGGTGCAGTGGTTGAGAATCTGCCTGCCAATGCAGGGGACACAGGTTCGAGCCCTGGTCTGGGAAGATCCCACATGCCGCGGAGCAACTGCACCCGTGAGCCACAACTAATGAGCCTGCGCGCCTGGAGCCCATGCTCCGCAACAAGACAGGCCGCGATAGTGAGAGGCCCATGCACTGCGATGAAGAGTGGTCCCCACTCGCCGCAACTAGAGAAAGCCCTCGCACAGAAACGAAGACCCAACACAGCCAAAAATAAATAAATAAATAAATAAATTTTTTTTAAAAATAGAATCTGTAATTTTAAAAAACTCCCTACCAACAAAAGTCCAGGATCAGATGGTTTCACAGGCAAATTCTACCAAATATACAAAGCAGAACTTACACTGATTCTTCTCAAACTCTTCGAAAAGATTGAAGAGTAAGGAATACTTCCAAAGACATTCTATGAGGCCACCATCACCCTGATATCAAAAACAGATGCGGGGGGACTTCCCTGGTGACACAGTGGTTAAGCATCCGTCTGCCAATGCAGGCGACATAGGTTTGAGCCCTGGTCCAGGAAGATCCCACATGCTGCGGAGCAACTAAGCCTGTGTGCCACAACTACTGAGCCTGTGCTCTACAGCCCATGAGCCACAACTACTGAGCCTGATAGCCACAACTGCTGAAGCCCACGCACCTAGAGCCCATGATCTGCAACAAAAGAAGCCACCGCAATGAACAGCCTGCACACCACAATGAAGAGTAGCCCCCGTTCACCGCAATTAGAGAGAGCCCGAGCACATCAACGAACGCCCAATGCATCCAAAAATAAAGAAAGAAAGAAATTTACTTTAAAAAAACAAAATAAAACAGATGGGGACTTTTCTGGTGGTCCAGCAGTTAAGATTTCGCCTTCCAGTGCAGGGGGTGCAGGTTCGATCCCTGGTGGTGGAGCTAAGATCCCACATGCCTCACAAACAACAAACCAAAACATAAAACAGAAGCAATATTGGAACAAATTCAATAAAGACTTTAAAAAGAAAACACAGAGAAAGACACTACCAAAAAAGAAAACTGCAGGCCAATATCTTTCATAAATATTGATGCAAAAATTCTCAACTGAATATTAGAAAACCGAATCTGACAACACATAAAAGGATCATACCCCATGACCAAATCTGATTCACCCCAGTGTCACAAAGTTGTTTCAACATATGCAAATCAATCAACATGATACACCCCATCAACAAAGGAAAAACACAAAACAAATGATCATCTCAATAGATGCTGAAAAAGCATTTGAAAAACTTCAACATCCATTCATGATAAAAACACTTACCAAAGTGGGTATAGAGGAAACATATCTCAACATAATAAAAGCTATTTATGACAAACCCACAGCCAATATAATACTCAATGTTCATAAGCTGAAAGCCTTCCTGCTAAAATCTGGAACAAGACAAGGATGCCCACTCTCACCTCTTCTCTTCAACATAGTATTGGAAGTCCTAGCCACAACAATCAGACAAGAAAAAGAAATAAAATCTAACCAAATTGGAAGGGAAGAGGTAAAGTTGTCATTATATGCGATGACATGATAATATATATAAAGGAAACCCTAAAAATTCCACACAAACACTACTAGAACTGATAAACAAGTTCAGCAAAGTAGCAGGATACAAGATTAACATACAAAAATTGGTTGTATTTCTTGGGTTTTCTTTTTTTTTTTTAATTTATTTTGGCTGCATTGGGTCTTCATTGCTGTGCAAGGGCTTTCTCTAGTTGTGGCCAGTGGGAGCTAGTCTTCGTTGTGGTGCACAGGCTTCTCACTGCAGTGGCTTCTCTTGTTGCGGAGCACGGGCTCTAGGTACGTGGGCTTAAGTAGTTGTGGCACAAAGGCTCAGTAGTTGTGGCTCACGGGCTCTAGAGTGCAGGCTAAGTAGTTGTGGCACACAGGTTTAGTTGCTCCACAGCATGTGAGATCTTCCTGCACCAGGGCTCAAACCCGTGTCCCCTGTATTGGCAGGCGGATTCTCAACCACAGAGCCACCAGGGAAGTCCCTGGTTGCATTTCTTTACACTAACAATGAAATATCAGAAAGGAAATGTAAACAAGCAATCCTTTTTTAAATGGCATCAAAAAAATAAAATGCTTAGGAATAAACCTCACCAAGGAGGTGAAAGATTTATATGCTGAGAACTACAAAACATTAGTAAAGGAAACTGAAGATGATTCAAAGGAATGGAAAGACATCCCACACTCTTGGATGGGAAGAATTAATACTGTTAAAATGGCTATACTACCCAAAGCAATCTACAGATTTAATGTGATCCCTATCAAATTACCCATGACATTTTCCCCAGAACTAGAACAAATAATCCTAAAGTGTATCTGGAACCATAAAAAGTCAGAAATGTCAACACAATCCCCAGGAAAAAGAACAAAGCAGGAGGCATAACCCTCCTAAACTTCAGACAATACTACAAAGTTACAGTAATCAAAGCCGCATGGTATTGGCACAGAAAGAGATACATGGATCAATGGAATAGAATAGAGAGCTAAGAAATAAACCCACGCACCTATGGTTAATTAACCTTCGACAAAGGAGGCAAGAATATACAATGGGGAAAAGATAGTCTCTTCAGCAAGTGGTGTTTTGAAAGTTGGAGAGCCATATGCAAATCAGTGAAGTCAGAACATACCCTCACACCATACACAAAAATAAACTCAAAACGGCTTATATGCTTAAATATAAGATAGGACACCTTATAACTCCTAGAAGAGAACATAAGCAAAACATTCTCTGACATAAGTCATACCGAAGTTTTCCTAGGTAGTTCTCCTTAGGCAGTACAAATACAGTAAGTCACCTACATACGAACATTCAAGTTGCAAACTTTCAAAGATGCAAACGTCCATTCGCATGTCCAATCATGTAAGTTAGTTCACGTGTCTGGCATACATTGTCACGTGTGTGCTTCCTCTATATGTGGTTGTGCTTTTGTGTACTTTACAGTACTGTATAGAGTACAGTAGTACAGTACCTTTATTTCAAGCCCAAGATGTCTGGAAGCAAGCGTAAAAGCAGAGGTGATGTAGCTGGTACTGTTAAGAAGCGCCAAGCGATAATGATGGAAACAAAAGTGAAAGTAATTGAGAGAGTGGAGCGAGGCAAAAAGATGTTAGACATCGCTCATTCTTATAACATGAATCATTCAATCATTGGCACGAATCTAAAGAACAAGGACAAGATCATGGAACATGTGAAGTCTGCTGTGCCAACGATGTTGACAAAATATCCAAGAAGCATGGAAAAGTGATGGAGGAGATGGAGAAACTTCTCAGTGTGCGGATGCAGGATCAACATCAGCACTGAGTCCTGCTCAACTTAACGCTGATTCAAGAGAAAGCTAAAAGCCTTTACGAAGACTTGAAGAAGAAACACGGCAAAGAATCAGAGGGCACATCTTTTAATGCCAGCCATGGCTGGTTTCATCGTTTCAAGGCTAGAGCCAACCTTCACAATGTAAAAGTAAGTGGAGAGGCAGCAAGTGCAGATAGGGTAGCTGTCCAGGAACTTCCAGAAACACTTTGAGAAATTATTGACGATGGTGTGTATTTACCCAACCAGGTTTTTAATGTGGATGAGACACAACTGTACTGGAAGAGGATGCCAGACCGAAGTTACATCAGTAAGGAGGAAAAGTTGATGCCGGGCTGTAAAGCAGCAAAGGATAGGCTAACTGTTGTTTGGTGGCAATGCTTCCGGTAAATTGAAGCTGAAACCTTAGTTTATCATTCACAGAACCCAAGAACCCTTAAAAACATAGCCAAGGGCTCTCTTCCTGTTGTGTGGAAGCATAACCCCAAATGCTGGATTACACAGGCCACGTTCCAGGACTGGTTTTGCCACCACTTTATCTCAGATGTAGAGAAATATTGCTTGGAGAAGGACGTTCCAGCAAAACATTCTTTTGCTGCTCGACTATGCTCTGGGCCACCCCCATTCATGGATGACTTTCATCCCAACATCAAAGTACTGCATCTGTCACCGAACACTACGTTGCTCATCCAACCTATGGACCAGGGAGTTATAGCGACTTTCAAGAAATATTATTTATGTCACACTTTTTGTCAGGCAGTAAAGGTAAGTGACAAATCAGGAACAACCTAGGGACAACTTTGGAAGGACTATAACATCTACAAGACCATAAAAAACATTGACTTTGCTCGGTGTGAGGGTATGGCGGTCACCATGAATGGGGTTTGGAAGAACCTCTGCCCACAGTTTGTTCATGATTTTTGTGGATTTGAGAAGGTAGATCAGAAGTCTGAAGAGGTCTTCAGCAACGTAGTGACCCTCAGTGAGAAGCTGGAGCTAGATCTGCAAGAGGACGATTTCATTGAACTCCTTGCTGTGCAACATGACGAGCTTACTGACGGAATTGGAGGCCCAGAGAAAGGATGAAGAGGGGCAGGAGGAAGAAGAAGTAACTGAAGAACTGAAGAGATTCACGACACAGAAAATGGCAAGGGAATCTTCGTTATTTGAGGAAGCACTGTTAGCTTTTGAGGCACAGGACCCGAACCTAGAATGGGACCCAAAGGTGGCAGCAGCCATTCAGAATGCAATCCAGTGCTACCTTGTCATCTATGATGAGAAAAAAAGAGCTACTGCCCAGACATCAATGGATCATTCTTTCAAGAGGGTAGGTAGAATTAAATCCCGCAAGGAACCAGAACCTTTGCCATCAACGTCAGCTATGAGTGAAATTGCAGCTTGCCCTCTGTCTCCTACTGCTGATAATCCTTCACCTCTACCATCTCCCACCTCCTCTCCCTCCTCCAATCAGTAACTCTTCTCGCCTGTTCCCTCGATGCCAGCCCGAGTATCCCAGCTGTTGTACTGTATTACTGTACTTTTCAAGTTACTGTACTGTAAGATTAAAAATGTTTTCTTTGTTTTTGTGCTTGTTTTTTATGTATTGTTTGCGTGAAAAGTATTATAAACCTATTACAGTACCATACCATATAGCCGACTGTGTAAGTTGGGTACCTAGGCGAACTTTGTTGGACTTACAAACAAATTGGACTTACAAATGCACTCTTGGAACAGAACTTGTTCATATGTAGGAGACTTACTGTAAAAGCAAAAAAGAAACAGGACCTAATCAAACTTACAAGCTTTTGCACAGCAAAGGAAACCATAATCAAAATGAAAATACAACTTATGGACTGGGAGAAAATATTAGCAAATGATGAGACTGACAAGGACTTAATTTCCAAACTATACAAACAGCTCATACAACTCAATAACAAAATAACAAATAACTCAATGGAAAAATGGGTAGAAGATCTAAATAAACATTTCTCCAAAGAAGACATACAGAGAGCCAATAGGCACATGAAAAGATGCTCATCATCACTAATTATTAGAGAAACGCAAATCCAAATTACAATGAGGTATCACTTCACACTGATCAGAATGGCCATCATTTCAAAAAATCTACAATTAACAAATGCTGGAGGGGGTATGGAGAAAAGGGAACCCTTCTACACTGTCGGTGGCCAGGTAAGTTGGTGCAGCCACTATGGAAAACAGTATGGAGGTTCCTCAAAAAAACTATAAAGAGAGTTGCCATATGATCTAGCAATCCCACTTGTGGACATATATCTAGACAAAACTATAATTCAAAAAGATACATGAAACCCTATGTTCATAGCAGCACTATTTATAATAGCCAAGACATGGAAACAACCTAAATGTTCATTGAAAAATGAATGTATAAAGAAGGTGTGGTATACGTATACAATAGATATTACTCAGACATAAAAAAGAATGAAATAATGCCATTTGCAGCAACATGGATGGACCTAGAGATAATGATACTAAGTGAAGTAAGTCAGAGGGAGAAAGACAAATACCATATAATATCACTTATATGTGGAATCGAAAACAGGACACAAATGAACATGTCAGCGAAATAGAAACAAACACACAGATATAGAAAACAGAGTTGTGGTTGCCAAGGAGAGAGTGAAGGAAAGATTGGGAGTTTTGGAATAGCAGAAGCAAACTATTCTACATAGGATGGACAACCCACAAAGACCTACTGTATAGCACAGGAAACTATATTCAATATCTTGTGATAAACCATAATGGAAAAGAATATACATAGATATATAGATATACATATATATATAGATATATAGACAGAGATAGATATAGATATATATCTAAATATCTATATATATATATAAAACTGAATCACTTTGCTGCACAGCAGAAATTGATACAACAATGTATAAAGGCTGCAGAGGGTGTGGAGAAAAGGGAACCCTCCTGAACTGTTGGTGGGAATGTAAACTGATATAGCCACTATGGAGAACAGTATGGAGATTCCTCAAAAGCTAAAAACAGAACTACCATATGACCCAGCAATCCCACTACTGGGCATATACCTGGAGAAAACCATAATTCGAAAAGATACATGTACCACAATGTTCACTGTAGCACTATTTACAATAGCCAGGACATAGAAGCAACCTAAATGTCCATCGACAGATGAATATATAAAGAAGATGTGGCACATCTATACAATGGAGTATTACTTAGCCATAAAAAGGAACAAAATTGAGTTATTTGTAGTGAGGTGGTTGGACCTAGAGTCTGTCATACAGAGTGAAGTAAGTCACAAAGAGAAAAACAAATACCGTACGCTAACACATATATATGGAATCTTGAAAAATGGTACTGACAAACCTAGTGACAGGGCAGGAATAGAGACACAGATGTAGAGAACGGACTTAAGGACACAGGGGGGAAGGGGAGACAGGGACGTAGGGAGAGAGTAGCCCTGACATATATACACTACCAAATGTAAAATAGCTAGTGGTAAGCTGCCGCATAACACAGGGAGATCAGCTCGGGGCTTTATGTCCCCCAGAGGGGTGGGATAGGGAGTGAGGGAGGGCGGCTCAAGAGGGGGGGATATGGGGAATATATGTATACATATAGCTGATTCACTTTGTTGTAAAGCAGAAACTAATACAGTGTTATAAAGCAATTATACTCCAATAAACATGTATTTTAAAAACCCACAACATTGTAAATCAACTACACTTGAAAATATTTCTTAAGTGCAAAAAATTTTCTGAATGTAAGTTTTATTGTGTGTGTGTACCACAGGTTCAATATATATGAATTATGTCAAATTGATTACATTGCTTTTCAAAATAAAGAATTTTTGATATTTTACATCAGCTTCATATTATAAATGCAAAAAAACTATATTTTTTTTTCTAAAGTTCAGAAATAGCCATTTTGCTCATTCGGTATACTATAAACCACTAACTATTAAAAAGGGATTCGTGACCTCTTCCTTCCAAAGAAATATTTCTCCACTCACACAAGTTTAATAGAATGTTCCGCCATGAACTGACTTCCCGAGACACGAGATTTGCATCCTGAAATCTCTTTCTTGCAAAAATGTCCAATTAGCATCCTAGCATTACAGAAAGGAAATGCTTTTTTCCAGATCTCAAATTCCATACAACTTTAGTCAAGACATCATGTATGGGCTTCCCTGGTGGTGCAGGGGTTGAGAATCTGCCTGCCAATGCAGGGGACACGGGTTCGAGCCCTGGTCTGGGAAGATCCCACATGCCACAGAGCAACTAGGCCCGTGAGCCACAATTACTGAGCCTGCACGTCTGGAGCCTGTGCTCCGCAACAAGAGAGGCCGCGATAGTGAGAGGCCCGCGCACCGCGATGAAGAGTGGCCCCCACTTGCCGCAACCAGAGAAAGCCCTCGCACAGAAACGAAGACCCAACACAGCCATAAATAATAAATAAATAAATAAATAAATAAATAAATAAATAAATAAATAAACAAACCCAGAGTTTAAAAAAAAAAAGACATCATGTATGTTTTTTTTTCACACACACAGACTGTATTTTATTTTTACAAGAGATAAGTCAACTGACACCAAGCATTGTAAATGGATGACCACAACAAAAGCAACAATGATTGCAATTACCAAACACGAAACACACTCATACTATGTCATAATATTGACATTCAGTCCAGTAATCCTCCACTGTAACAGCTCCTTAACTTTGCAGTGAAAGACATCAGGTATTTTTAAATAATCAGCACTCACCTGAGGTCTTTAAAAATCAACATAAACATAATTTTGTGTTCTCTTTCATTTATTCTGGTTCTAAGTGGTCATTTCTAAATGAAAGTATTTAAGTATGTTAACGTCATCTTATAACATCATATTTCAAATGACTACCGTGTCTCCAAAGATGAAATATGAGGAACTCACAATTAGGCTCTCCAAAGTTTTGCTCTCTGAATGTGTATGACCCTTCTGCTGAACTCCACACTGTTCATTATTCTCTGAGAATATTCTTTTCCTTGTATGGTCATCTCACATGCTCTTTCATTTCATGAAGTTTTTTCCTACAATATTATGCCTAGTTTATTTCTGAGAATATGCATTATTTCAGAATGATATTTATAGACACAAAGACTTCTCTATAATTCCCTGAAAGTTTCAAGAACTCCTTCTTCTTTTTTTTTTTAATACCTAGATTCTGAAGCTCTCCACAAAGCATTACTAAACTTGCATTTACGTAAGTATCTACATATTAATCACACATTAATGCATTTACAATTGTATTATGATTTATTGCTAATTTTGGAGCATAAACATAGCTGTCTTATTTACCACCCTCTTGGAAATCACTTTAATATTTGCACTTAGGACTTGAAAGAGAATGGATAAATAAAAACCTGAACAATATGCAAATACAATTTATATATTTCTCATAAAATTAGGTGATTATCTAACCTTTATCCAGAAAAAAAGAAGAGCCCAGATACTCTGCAGGCATGATCCTCGAGAATGTGTGGTCTTCCAGCAGGAAAACATGCAGTAATCCATGTGGCAGAGTTCACCTGTGACCAGCTGGGGTTAGTGACCTATGCATTCCTTACATGCAACATATCAGGAGTGGAAAAAGGGAATTTGTCCGTTGTGGCAATAAGTATAATGAAGATTTGTAGCAGGTCATGCTCATATATTCAACACAGGCACAATCAAAAGTTTGCTCAATTCTGGTAGATCTAAGTCTGTATCTGTTACCTTGTCTTTAATGAGGAAATGTCAGAACTGACTTACAAAAAAAAAGTGTTTTGTTTGTTTGTTTGTTTTAATTAGAGTCACGATGAGTAAGACAGAGCTCAGAACAGCTAATGTGACTTAGTGATTCTCTCATCAGGAAATACAGTTTCTACTTCCTTGTTTATTCTCCACATCCTGTAGTAAGTAAAGTTTCAATGAAAGATAAATCTACAGGATGAAAAGAAAAGAAAACTTACATGTGTTGATAAGATCATTTTGACAGGTTTTACCACGTATGTCAGTGTTTCTGGGGATGGACACAAGCCAGAGCTCCCTATTCTGACATTTTCACTGATGTCATCCCCTTGATCCTCAATTTGAAAGTGGATAAAAATGTTTTCTATGTTTTCTTATTTAAGAAATTAAATAAAGAATGCTTTCTAGACATGATCCTCTAATGATTTTCAGTCAGTGGTCATCAACAGAGGAAAAGCACAGAATCTCATCCCCACAAAAGGGTGACATTCAGTCAGGTAAGAAAATTCTCCCCGAAATCAGAGCTTCATCTTTAACATGCAATCAAAGGCTTTCACAGGTTCTTCATCACTCTGCACTCGGCCCTACCATATGGGATTGGCTCTGAGAATCTCACATCAGATGACTGACAAACATGTCATAGTACACTGATCTGGTACCAGATCCTGCCTCTCTTAATGATCTCCCGCAGGGACATTGGAATATTCTAGGATATTTCCTGGAGCCCTCTATTCTACACAGGTTCTACTTCCAAGTAGAAACAGGAGCTTGGATTCTCACTGGGACCCCTGCTCTGTCCAACCAACCTCTCTAGAAATATGATGTTCTAATCTCTCCTGATTAGAACATTTCAAGGTCTCTCCCTGTGCTAATTTAGTAAAGGTAAAAGAGAAACAAGAAAGAGCAAACTATGCAGGGAGCAATATATAAGATTCCTTTACTTAATGTATTTACCTGATATACCCAAATATTGAGAAATATAGATTCATTTCATAATGGTCAAGAAAAGAGGAGGAGGAACCTCCATGCCAACAGTATATATAAAATGGAATCAATATTGCATAAGCTCCAGCTTAAGCTTAGCTACGAGGTACTAACTCTTCTCATAAAGAAGCAATAGTTCTCCATCATTTGAAGCACACTGAGGACTCAGACACCTGGACACTGAGGGTGTAGTCTCCTCACTCGAATTCTGTACCTGCATCACAGAGCCATGAAATATTCCCAAAGAATTATTAAGGATGAGGGGGGAGCCGAAATAAAAAAGATGAATCCATAGTCTGTCCTGCCGTCTGTTCTGCTGGATATTACCACCATCTTGGCCCAATATGACCTTCCCACTTCTCTCTGGGCCTCCCTACTTTCCACCTCCATCCTCTCATTATATCTTACCTACACTTGGGAACGACTCTAGTTGTTCCACTTATCTTTATCAACAAGTAATCCAAATAGCAACTGTGTATATAACTCCTTAAAAACCTCAGGTCTGACTCAGTAATAATACATGACCTTCGAAGTCAAAAGTTTTCCTACTTCCCTTTATTATTTTTTTTCTAATTTCCATGTACTTACACTCTTAAGACCTCCACTGTTCTCAGGTTCGTCTTCCCTGCAAAATCTGTCAACCTAGACATAGACTTAAGTACCACCCTCTAATTATCTCCTAGGGAATCCAGTTTTTAAAAAAGCCTCAGCAAGCCTTATGGACTTTATTAAAGACTCTTTAAGATAACCCATGGGAGATAGCAGTACACCCACAGATATCTATCTAATACACCCTCAGAGTAATTTTTTTTTCTTTTTTATAAAGTCTCTTCTGGCCAATGAAGACTCTCAGCTCTTCTTCTTCAACATATGCAGTGTCTCACCCTTCTGATTACTCTCTGCTCTATCCCAGGTCCACTCCCTTTCCTGATATTACATTCTTTCCCAATTTTGTATGTTGGTAAAATCAAATAACATAAAATATAACATGTTAATTACTATAAAGTGCACCGTTCAGTGATATTAAATACATTCATATTATTGGGCGATCAACATCACCATTTATCTTTCTAATTCTTTTCTACGTTTTAAAACTGTAACTCTATGTCCTTTAAACATAACTTTCCTTTTTGTTCCATAACCACCTGAAAAGCATCATTACCCTCCCAATTTCTATGGTTTTGACTACACTAAGTACCCCATATAATTGAAATAAGTAGTTGTATTGTTATGACTCACTAAAAGTCACAAAAATGGCATTTTGGGTAGCTAAATTTCCTCAAGATTCATCCATGTTGTAGCATATTCCTAGATCTTTTCCTTCTTAACACTGAATAATATTGTATTATATGGGTATACCACACTTTGCTTATCCAGGAACTAGTGGATGAACACTTAGGTTGCTTTCATACTTTAGCTACTGTCATTATTACTGCTCTAAACACTGGAGTACAAATATTTCTTTAAGACGCTGATTTCAATACCTTTGGGTATACCTCATAGTAAAATTCCTGGATCATGTAGTAATTCTATTTTTCAATATCTGAAAAATTGCCATACTCTTTTGCAAAGCAGCTGTATCATTCTACATTCCCTCTGACATAGCACAATGGTTCCAACTCCCTCACATCCTCACTGATACTTGTTTTCTGCTTGTGTATGTGTGTGTGTGCTTGTGTGTGTATGCACGCACACGAATATATAAACATGCATTTAGTGATATGGAGCATCTATTCAAGTGCTTAGTCATTTGTACATCTTTTTGAAGAACCATCTATTCAAGTCTTTTATCCATTTTTGAATCAGGGTGTTTGCTTTTTGTTCAGTTGTAGGAGTTCTCTGTATATTCTGAATAGAAATCTCTTGTCAGATAGATGGCTTTCAAATATTTTCTCCCATCTTGTGGGTTGCCATTTTATTCTGTTTACATTTCTTTGATACACATTTTTTTTAAATTATGTACTGCAAATTGTTTATTTTTTTGTTAGCTGTACCTTTGTTGTTCCTTCGTTTCATATTGAGGAAAACGCTGCCAAATCCAATGTCATGAAGCTCTTGTCCTGTGTCTTCTTCTAAGACTTTTTATTTTATTAGGTCTCATATTTAGTTTCTTGATACGTTTTCATTAATTTTTGCATATGATGTTAGGTAAGGGTCCATCTTCCTTCTTTTGCATGTTGACCACAAGACTTCTCAGCACCATTCGTTGAAAATACTATCCTTTCTACTTTGAAAAGTCGTGGCAACTTGTCAAAAATCATTTGGCCATATATCAGGGTTTATTTCTGGGTGTTCTATTCTATTCTATTGGTCTTGAATAAGGGAGAAAATAGTATAACCTATCCAGGTTGATGAAGAACATAAAGAAAGACCAGGACTGAGAATTAGGAGGGCAATATAAAACAGCAGGGAGTAAAAGACAGTGTGAGAGAAGATCTTGTATTTGCGAGTTCATGGAAATAGGATCATGTTAAAACCACTAAACGCCTGACTTTGAACAATACGGTAAATGTGCCAGCAAGAAACATAACACTTACCCATCTCTGGGAAATATAGTATGGGCATAAAGATAAACTACACACAAATATATTAAAAAGGGAAGGGTTTTCATGGTGTGAGAATATTGTGGGGTTTGAAATACAATTTACTTCTGTTCTACCATTGTCTCTAAAATTTATCAAAGTGTATATACAAGTAATTCCAATTCTGGTAATGTGCTTGACAAGTTTATATATGAACTTCAGCAGACCAGTAAATGTACATTCATAGTAGGACTGTTCCCTAAACCAAAAAACAAAACACAAAAACTGCAAAGACTAGAGTTCACTTTGTCAACACACATACAGATGCAATGATGGTTAACGGTCCGAAAACAGAAGGTGAGCATGGGTGCAAGAGGTTAATCCCCAGGCTGGGGTGGGGTGCAGAGTTTGAGGGTAACACAGGTAGAAAAGGCTTTTGTCCTATCCTTGATTTTTGAGGTGTGGAAATTCACAGGTCACTACCTTCATTTCAAAATGAATGAATGCACTATTCAATTTTTTTAAACAGGCGAAGTAAACATGAGTGATAATAAATTTCAAACTGTCGCTAATCAAATAAGATACTAAGAAAACTTAAATAATATGATTTAAGAATGAAGTGGAGAGATTGTCCAACACGGTAGCATTCAAAGACCCAGAGCTTGATGCCTCTCATGGGCACACCAAAGTCACAACTGTTTACAGAACAGCTATTGATGAAAAAGGCCGGGACCTACCATAAAAGATGTTTTACAGCTAAAGATATAAGGAAGGCACCTCGACAAGACAGAAAGGAAGGGCAAAATCTCAATAGAGTCAAGACCCATACCACCAAGTGGGTGGCCCACAAATGGGAGAATAATTACAATTTCAGAGGTGCTCCCAGGTAGCAAGGGGTATGAAGCCAACATCAGGCTCCCAAGCCCAGGGATCCTGTGCTGGAAAGAAGAGTCCCTAGAAACTTTGGCTTTGAAGACCAGTAGTGCTTATTTTCCAGAGAGCCAGAGGGTTGTGGGAAATAGAGACTCCACTCTTAAAAGATGCTCACAAAATCCCACATGATCCGAGAATCAGAACAGAAGCAGTCATTTGAAAGGATCCCGGGTCACACCTACCTCCTGATCTTGGAGAGTCTCCCAGAGAGGCAAGAGGCCACTACAGCACAGCCTCAGGGACAGAGACACTGGCAGCAGTCATTCGGGGGAGCTCCTTCTACCTCGTGGACACTGGTACCAGCAAGCATAATTTCAGAATCCTCCCTGTAGCTTATCGGCCTCAGGACCGAGCCCCACCCATTTCCACCAGACTACAGACACAAGTACTAGGATGCTGCAGGCCAAGCAACTAACTGAGCAGGGGCATAGCCCCATCCACCAGCAAACAGGCTGCCTTCAGATCCTCTCAGTGCACAGCTGCCCCTGGACATGGGTCCAGCCACCAAAAGCCCCAGGACCAGCCTCCACACCTCAGTGGACAGGCACCAGCCCCGGAGTCCCTGGCCCCTCCGACACGTGAGCCTGCTCTGGCCTTGGAATCAGCCTCACCATCGGCAGGTGACAACTGCACAGGGACTGGATGGAGCTTGGACCTACCCAACAGCAAACCTGCTCGAGCATTGGGATCAGCCTCATACACCAACAGGCACACACCAGCTCCAGGAATACCACAGCCCAGCAGCCTGTGTGACCAGAACACTCACTTGCGGGCCAGAAGCAGCCATGGACTCAGCTGGGTCCTGCCCTGCCCATCAGAATGCCAACACAAGATTAGGGACACCCCCGGCCCTGCAGAGAGCTGTGTCAGGAACAGTGATCCAACACCAACTCTGTGGCTCCTGGGCCCTGCAGCCAGAACGCAGAACCTGTCTCTTCCTCCCAGTAGCCAGCATAGCCCCAGAACCAGTGACTGGGCACTAGCCCTGATATCCCCTGGACTGCAATTCTACCCATAAGTGAACCAGCACCAGATTTGGTGTCCCCCCGAGTGGTGCAGCCAGCTGCCTTATGATTTAGTCTCACCAAGCAGCACAGACAGCCTCCATACAAGGCAGAGCCTGGCAGACAAGCAGTCTGGGGGCAGCCAAGCCTACCAGACCACCCACAGTAGTCAGCCCGCCACAGCAGAAGAGCCCAAGCAGCCCACATAGGGGGTACACCTAGAATATATAGCTCTAGTGACCAGGGGAGAGGGGGCTGCTGGGACCCATAGGACAGCTCCTACAAAAGGCCACTTCCCCAAGGTCAGGAAATGTAACGAACCTACTACATACGTAGCAATAAAAACAGCAAGTTAAGAAAAATGAGGCGACACAGAAACACGATCCAAATGAAGGAACAAGATAAGAACTCAGAAGAAGACCTAAGTGAACTGGAGATAGCCAATCTACTCAAGAAAGAGTTCAAGGTAATGACTGTAAAGATGATCAAAGAACTCAGGAGAAGAATGGACGACCGGAGCAAGAAATTAGAAGTTTTTTAAAGAGTTAGACCATTAAAGAACAACAAAACAGAGATGAGGAATACAATAACCAAAATGAAAAATACATTAAAGGAAACTACTGTAGACTAAATGATACAGAGGAATGAATCAGAAAACTGAAGGACAGAGTACTGGCAATCACTGAAGATGAACGGTAAAACAATAGATTAAAATGAAATGAGGAAAGTTGAACAGACTTGTGAAACAACATCAAGTGTACTAATATTTGCATTATACTGGTCCCAGAAGCAAAAAGGGAAGAGAAAGCAGTGTAGAACATACCTGAAGACATAAGAGCTGAAAACTTCCCTAACCTGGGGAAGAAAACAGACATCCAAGTCCAGTAAACACAGTAAGGCCAAAACAGGATCAACCCAAAGAGGACCACACCAAGACTCACTGTAATTCAAATGGCAAAAAAATAAAGACAAAAAGACACTATTAAAAGGAGCAAAGGAAAAGCAACAAGTTACAAACATGGGAACTTGCATAAAGTTATCAGCTGACTTTTCAGGATAACCTCTGCATGCCAGAAGGGAGTGGCATGGTATATTTAAAGTCATGAAAGGGAAAAGCCTATAACCAAAAATACTCTACCCAGCAAGGCTCTCCTTCAGATCTGATGGTGAGGTCTAAAGTTTTACAGAGAAGCAAAACTAAAAGGGCTCAGCATCGCCAAACCAGCTTTATGAGAAATATTAACGGGCTTTTCTAAGTGAAAAAGAAAAGGCCACGACTGAAACATAAAAATTAGGAAAGGAAATTTACTAAAGGAAAAACCTCATTGATTAAGGCAAATATTCAACAAAGGTAGTAAATCAACCATGTACGCAGCTAATAGGAAGGATGAAAGAAAACACTGATAAAATCATCATCTATATTCACAATAAGAAGTTAAGGGACACACAAAACAAGTAGACGTAAAATATAAGGTCAAATTCAGTAACTGTGGGGGAGGAGAGTAACAATGCAGGCTTGGTAGTGTCCATGTGAAATTAAGAGCTCAGCAACTTAAATAATCACACACACACACACACACACACACACACACACACACACATATACACAAAACTGAAAGAAATCCAAACATAATGTTAAAGATAGTCCTCACATCACAGATGAAGGGAATAAAAGGGGAAGAAAGGAACACTGAAAAAATTAAAGAGGGATTCTAAAAATACCCAAGACAAATGAAAATGAACACACAATGATCCAAAATCTATGGGACACAGCCAACGCAGTTCACGGGGGGAAATTATAGTGACACAAGCTTATTCTTAGGAAACAAGAAAAATATCAAATAAATAACCTAACATTACACCTGAAGGAATTAGAAAAAGAAGAAAAAACAAAACTCAAAGCTGTCAGAAAGAAAAATTAAGAAAACTATACCATATGCAATCACATCAAAAAGAATAAGATACCTAGGAATAAACACACCTAAGCAGGTAAAAGACATGTGCCCAGAAATCTATCAGCCATTGGTGAAAGAAGTTGAAGGCAACACAAAACGATGGAAAAACATAGCATGTGCATGGACTGGAAGAATTAATACTGTTAAAATAACCATACTACCAAAGACAATCTACAGATTTAATGCAGTCCCTATCAGAATAGCAAAGCATTTGCACAGAACTTGAAAAAGTCATTTTAAAATTTGTATAGAAACACAAAGACCCCAAACAGCCAAACAATCTTGAGAAAGAACACAGCTGGAGGCATCACGCGCCTTGCCTTCAGACTATACTGCAAAGCGACAGTAATCAGAGAGAATCGTACCGGAGCAAAAACAGACACAAAGATCACTGGAAGAGAATAGAGATCCCAGAAATAAGCCCACACACTTATATTTAATTGATTTATGACAAAGCAGGCAATATGGAGAATAAACTGTCTCTTCAATAAGTGGTACTAGGAAAACTGGTCAGCTACATGGAAAAGAATAAAATTAGATTATTTTAGCACACCATATATAAAATAGATGCAAAACTGAATAAAGACCTAAATGTAGGACCAGAAACCATAAAACCCCTAGAGGAAAATATAGAACATTCTTCAACATAAATGATAGCAACAGTTTTAGGTTCAGTCTACTAAGGCAAATGAAACAAAAGCAAAAATAAACAAATGGGACTTCACTAAACTTAAAAGATTTTGCACAGCAAAGGAAACCAAAGACAAAATGAAAAGACAACCTGCTGAAGGAGAGACAATATTTGCACATGATAAGAGGTTAACACCAAAAAGATGACCAAGCAAGGGTTCACATCTAAACTACAGAAACAGCACATACAACTCAATATCAAAAAAACACCCAAAATCTTTTTTTTAAAAATGAGAAGACCTAAATAGACATTTTTCCAAGGAAAAACTACATATAGACAGCCAGAACTCACAAAGATGCTAAACATAGCTAATCGGCAGTAAAATACAAATCAAAACTATGAGATATATCACCTCAGTCTTGTCAGAATGGCTGTCATCAAAAAGATCACCAATAACAAAGGTTAGTGAGGATGTGGAGAAAGGGAAACTCTTGTACACTCTTGATGTGAATGTGAAGTAGTGCAGCTACTGTGGAAAGCAGAATGGAGGTTCCACAAGAAACTAAAAATAGAACTACCATAATATCCAGCAATTTCACTGTTGGGTATATCAGAAGGAAACAAAAACACTATTTCAAAAAAAATAACTGCACACCAATGTTCATAACAGTGTTATTTGCCATAGCCAAGATATAGAGTCAAACTAAGTGTTCATCAATAGGTTAGTGGATAAAAAAGATTTTTTATGATGACTTCAGCAAAAAATGAAATTTTGCCATTTGCAAGAACATGGATGGACTTGGAGGGTATTATGCTTAGTAAAAATAAGCCGCAGAGAAAACAAGCATGGTATGTTATGAGAAAAAAAGCATGGTATGTTATGAGAAAACAAGCATGGTATGTTATCACTTACACGTGGCATCTAAAAAATTGAATACAACAACAACAACAACAAAAAAAAAAACAGACTCACAGATTAAAGAACAGACTAGTGGTTACCAGCAGGGAGACATAGGGTGGAGGAGCAAAATAGTGGGAGGAGGTTTTGAGGTACAATCCACTGTGTATAAAATCAATAATCTACAGTGGTGTACTGTATAGCAGGGGGAATATAGCCACTCTTTTATAATAACTATAAATGGAGAAGAACCTAAACATTTATGAATCACTATGTTGTACCTCTGAAACTAATATAATAATGTAAATTAACTATAGATCAATAAAATATAAAGTAAGAAACAATAAAGGGGAGACAGATTATTAAATAGAAATCAATTAAATAAACACAAGTTTTGGAAATCAAGGAATTAAAAAACAACACGTAAGACAACATTGGCATTTAAAGTGTACAATCTACTCATTTAAAAGAAATCATTTAAGTGGTAAAAAATGGTACCCATTCTCACAATTTTGTATATCTAGGATAAATTATTATCTACAAAAATGTTACAAATATTCACTCAAGAAGAAAGAGAAAATTTGGATAAACCCATTTTAGTATACAAATTTAATATCAAAGTCTCTATGTAAAATTGATTTGAATAAGTTCTGCTAGCCATTTCTAGTTTCTTTGTGATGTAAAATCTTTTAAAGCATAAAAATCAGCCTTTCTACATTATTCAGACAAGGGGTGCCACAACTCCAGCCGGGACTCTGCACTTCCCCCTCCCTGATTCTCCAGAAGAGCAGGTGGCCCCCTTCTGAGGGCAGGGCCAAGACCACGGACCAAATCCCCCTGCACTAAGGCGCTGCTGGAAGCTCTTCCTGACCAGCAGTGCTGGCTTGGAGCGAACCCGTGCACCGCCAAAGTTGGTCTCGTCCTGCAGCTGAGGGACGCAGGCTTTAAGTCAGCTGCCTTGGCTTTAAATCAATCAGTCCCCCCTTTAAGTCAGGTGACCCGACTTTAAATCACTGTGTGCCCCTCAAGCCTGCAACTTCAAAAGTTGGGAACTTCACTTTGATCCCAGCACCTCACACAGCTGAATGCACACTGGAGTCACCCCCAAGCCTGGCTTAGAGGCAGGATATAAGGTAAGGGGATGGGCTGCACACGTGGTGAGGAGGGTGCACTTCATGTACCAGAAGGGTCCAGGGACTCTGGGCACAGCAAGCAGTGCACGATACAGCAGCTCCCTGGCCAAGCTGGTGAGGCACAGGGGGAGCAGGCACACCCAGGCACGCAGAGGTTCCAGGCCGGGAGCTGGGGCACAGCCAGCCGGGAGGGTGTGAAAGCCGAGGACCTGAGCCTTCTTGAGAAAGGCAGACACAGAGGATGGATGAGAAGCAAAGACCAGATGAAACATGGATTTGAAAAGCACACCCTGCTCTTGAAATTGGGGTGGGGTCACCCCAGATTTGAGTCTTCTTACTCCCCAGTAGCTAGTGCTTTGGCATTTGCCCAATTACTTATAAAATGTGACTGATAATATCTAACCCATAGAATAGTGCATTTGGAGTGGTTCTGCATGTTTATGTTTCTATAGTGGAATAATCTTTGCTACAAGAAAAATGTACACAATCTGAAATAAATTCAAACCCCTTTTTAAAAAGTACTATATCGGACTTCCCTGGTGGCGCAGTGGTTAAGAATCTGCCTGCCAAGGCAGGGGACATGGGTTCGAGCCCTGGTCAGAGAAGATCCCACATGCCACGGAGCAGCTAAGCCCATGCGCCACAACTACTGAGCCTGCAGGCCACAACTACTGAAGCCCGCGCGCCTAGAGCCGGTGCTCCACAACAAGCGCAGCAAGAGAAGCCACCGCGATGAGAAGCCCGCGCACCACAAGAAAGAGTAGCCCCCGCTTGCCGCAACTAGAGAAAGCCTGCGCATAGCAACGAAGACCCAACGCAGCCAAAAACTAATTAATTAATTAATTAGTTAACTATTTTCAAAAAGTACTATAACCTTCTGTACAACTTCTCTGGGAAGAACAGAGAGATGGCGTAGGAGAGTGAGAAAGACCAATACTTAGTGCACATCCCTGATGCAGGTGCTCTGCTGGCTCAGATAGTTTTATCCCCACTTTACAAAGGAGGAAGTAATCTCAGAGAGGTTTAGTAATTTTCCCAAAGCCAAACAGCTATTGAGTGGCAGAACCAAGATCTGAACCAAGTCTGTTACCTTCAAAGCCTAAGTCCTCATCACAACAAAACTCAATTAATATTTACATTTATCGAATTACATTGCAACCTGGGGAGTTCTTGGCACAATCCTGAATAAGAGTGAGAAAGAAAGAAATAGCATTGTTCCTACAGTCAACCAAGATTTTTGGAGCAGCTGCTAGATGCCTGGCCCTTTTTGGGGTTCAGCAGTGATCAAGACAGGAAGAGTCCTGCTTTCATGAACCACGTAGTGGGGAGGAGAGACAGGTGCAACTTGGGTGAGGGATTTCACCTTGCTGGGCCTCTGTTTTCTCATCTGGAAAATGGGATGGGTGTTCCTCATTTTCTGGGATTGTCCAGCCCTCACATTCTCTGATTCCATAAGAAGCATTTGTTTTCCTGTTTCTTTAAAATTCATTCAGGCCGTGAGCTGTGATGAATGTTGTTAGCTGCTCCCCAAATCGCTCTATTTCCACCCTTTTCCTGTGATCAGGTCTTTCCCGAAAGATGACCACAATCAATCAAGTCACAACCTAAGGGGCACCCAGCAGAAAAATTCCAACCCTTGCTTCCCAGGAGCTCTGCGGTCTACCTGCCAGGTAAACTTAATTCACCTGGCACAAGGTGGCCATCCCTGGTTTCACATCAACATGATCTCAGGCACAAACCTCCTTGTTTTTCCATTTTGTCTTTAAGTTACTTGTTGAAACAACTGCACAAATATGACAAAGATATAAAATCAGGCATCTTCTGCCCCCAGTGCCTACTAATAAATGATTTTCTGCCACTTTAATGATAAAGATAGAACATTTCAACATTCTGCTGCCCTTATTATTTGTCATTTTTGTTGATATTTCTACTGAATACATCTTTCAATATTTTAACAATGGAACATTTATTTAGGTTCTTCCAGACCCAGCCTTTAGTGGTAAAGGTTTTGTTGTTATATTTCTATTATGTTTCCTTTAAAAATCATTATCCTATTTAAATGGATTAAGTCAATTCTATAGGCATTTATCTTATGATATTGATGAAATTGATACGTAGAGGGCAGTAGTACAAGTTGATTGGACTTGAGAACCTCTATTAGCACAGTTAAGTATAAATATTATCTATATGTAAACCAAAGTACATGCCGAGTGAGATTCTCCGACTTTTTTTCACTGTCTGACCCTCAAGCCTGTGAGAAATGGAATATTTCTTGCCATATCAGTAAAAAAAGGATGTCACAGTCGTCAGCACTTGCAGCCCTCCAATGTGAGCCGGCGGGCCCTGAGGCACTCAGGATATGCAAATACGGAATGCAGGCCCCAGAGCGCTGAGGTGCATATCAAAGGAAGGATTTCAGTGAGCCCCCAGACTCTTGCATCTTCCCATACAAAGAAAAGCATTCCATTCCTCACCTTGGGAGAGCTGGTTTTCCTTAGTTAACAATCACCTTTTGATGTTCCCCATTACCTGCGCCAGTCCCCTGCCCTGTCCCCTCCCCCCCCCCCCCCCCCCGGTACTTTAGCTCAGGGAGGAAGGAGCGCAGAGAGACTCGACTGAACAAGGGGCCTGCGCGCCTGGGGATGCGTTTTCAGCCGCTTTCCCCGCAGTCGGGAGGAGGGGCGCTGACGCTGCAGCCGGACCCTGCGCCTCCCTTGCCCCGTTTCCCCTCAGGACGCTCAGGCCGACCCACTCCCCACGCCCACCAGGCCTCGCGAGCCAGGCCGAGGGCAGGGGCGAGAGGAGGGACCGAAGTTCCCGGGGACCAGACGCTGGAGGCCGCTCTTCCTGCACAGCAGCGGCGGGTGGCAGCGAACCCCTGCCCCTCAGAAGCTGGTCTTGTGCTGCCGCCCGGGCACCGGACCAGGCGGAGGGTCGGCGCCCACTTACCCGGCCCGTCGTCCCCAGGACTGTCGCGGCTTTGGCCACCGGGGCCCCTCCAGAGCCGGCAGCCTCAGTGAGGCCGCCCTCCCCTCGGGCTCCGGGGCGGTTCCGTGACGGCGGAGGGAAGAGACCCCGAGCCGGGAATTCCAGCTCTGCGGAAACGCGGGCTCCGTTCTGGGCGCAGTGGGTGGGACCGCTCTGCCCCGAGGCCTTCCGGGAGGGAGGGGGGCGCCGGGGGTGGAGCCAGGAGCGCAGGGCCCCGTCGGGGGTCCTGGAGGGGCGGTCCGGCCTGGGGGCCCCGCCCACTGTGGCCGCAGCCCAGGCCTTTTTCCTGGAATCCTACACAAAAAAGTTAGAAAGATACACGGTCTATAGTAAATATTCACAAATGATTGTTGCTGCTGTGCTTACTATTCTATTAAAGGTGTAAAATCCATAAAACACTTTAAGTTCAAAGTTAAATATGAATTTTTACCTTTCTAATTATGTCTCTTCTATTCACAATTGTGGTTAATGAATCAGAGACTGTGGCATCACTAGTTAAAAATGAGCTTGTTAAAAAAAATAGAACTCAGGCCCACCGGACCTACTGAATCACAACCTGCACTTTTACAATCTCCCCAGTGTACTTGTGTACCCATGAATAGTTGAAAGGTACATTTCTACCTCGACATGTCTTTTCTGTCTGAGAAATACATTTTATCCAGTTTGATATAAATAAAACACTCAAAAATGCATATGCCTGTGTTGAAACCATCATTTTATCATTTCTTTTCCAGACAAGTATAGTCTCTATACTGGTTTTGTGGATCACACGCCATACTCTTTTCTTGTAGTTAGAAATAAGGTAGAGAAAGTTACTTTGTAAATATATACATATATATATGTGTATATATATATATATATATATATATATATATATATATATATATATATATATATATATTAGTGGATAATTGCAGACAGTCTTCTAAATTAAAACCAGTTCTCTTACCTTGCTGTTTTCTTCTTGGGTCACATTATGAACTCTTCCCGTGGCCACATGGCATGTGTACTTTTGATTTCAGGGACTGCTGACATTCCAGGATGTGGCCATAGATTTCTCTCAAGAGGAGTGAGAATGCCTGGACCAAGATCAATGGGAATTGTACAGGGATGTGATGTTAAAGAAGTATAGGGGGCTTCCCTGGTGGCGCAGTGGTTGAGAATCTGCCTGCCAATGAAGGGGACACGGGTTTGAGCCCTGGTCTGGGAGGATCCCACATGCCGTGGAGCAACTGGGCCCGTGAGCCACAATTACTGAGCCTGCACATCTGGAGCCTGTGCTCCGCAACAAGAGAGGCCACAATAGTGAGAGGCCCGCGCACCGCGATGAAGAGTGGCCCCCGCTTGCCACAACTAGAGAAAGCCCTCGCACAGAAACGAAGACCCAACACAGCCAAAAATAAATATATAAATAAAATTAAAAAAAAAAAAAAAAGAAGTATAGGAACCTGCTCTCCTTGGGTGAGGATACCTTCCTTCCAGAATTCCTTATCCAACCACAGGGTTTGGAGTCCTTCATTTGTAGAATGTCTCCTGGAATCTTCTGCTTCCTACAATAGGGTTTCAGTTTGCAACGTTTCAGGAAAGATTGGGAGTTTGTGGGTATAATTTATCTTATTCTTTTCAAATTGCAGCCTCCCTTTTAATATACTTTGTAACTGCTTGGGATGTGTCTATATGAACTGTGTACTATATGCTTCTGTTATAGTCCTTACAATATTTTATTGTCTTATTTTCTGTAACACTTTTCCATGGATTCTTTGGGCTTAAGGTATATTAAAAGGGAGACTGCAATTCTGGGACTTCCTTGGTGATGCAGTGGTTAAGAATTCGCCTGCCAATGCAGGGGACCCGGTTCGATCCCCTGTCCGGGAAGATCCCACGTGCCACGGAGCAACTAAGCCAGTGGGCCACAACTACTGAGCCTGCGCACCACAACTACTGAAGCCGGCGTGCCTTGAGCCCGTGCGCCATTTATTTTTTGGAGAATAAAACCGCCTCCGAGTGATTAAAATTTAGACCAGCTAGTCAAAATGCTTTATCACCTGTTCTTCTAAAACACTGATCAACGGAACAAGTTTTACTAGGGATAACAGTGTAATTGTATTCTGGAGTTCATATCGGCGATGTGGTTTATGACCTTGATGCTGGATCACGACATTTCAATGGTATAACTGCTATTAATTGTCTGTTTGTTCAGCGATTAAAGTCTCACGTGATCTGAGTTCAGACTGGAGTCATCCTGGTTGGTTTCTGTCTATTGCAGATTTCTTCCAGTATGAAAGGACAAGAGCAATTTGGCTTACTTTACAAAATGTCTTCAAACTAAATTATGATATAATCTACATTCAATTAATTTATACATACCCTACTGTAGAACAGGGTTTGTTACGGTGGCAGAGCCCGGTAATTATGTAAAACTGAAACCTTTATCTGCACTGGTTCAAGTCCTCTTCCTTAGAATATGTTTATAATCAACATTCTTTCACAAATTACCCAATTTAATTCACCATAGCATTCCTCATGTTAACTAAATGGAGAATCCTAGGCTATATACAAATCCAGAAAGGGCCAAAAATCATCAGCCCCCATGAATTATTACAACCCATTGCTGAGACATTCAAATTATTTATTAAAGAAACACCATGACCATCAACATCATCAATTTATATATTATTGCCCCAATGCTAGCCTTAACCCTGGCTCTCACAACATGAATTCCTCTTCCCATATCTTATCCACTAATTAATATAAATGTAGGCATACTATTTATATTAGCCATATCAAGCCTAGCCATTTATTCCATCCTCTGATCTGGATGAGCTTCAGATTCAAAATACTCACTCACTGGAGCTCTAGGGACAGTAGCACAGACAATCTCATATGAAGTAATGTAACAGTTATTCTATTCTCAGTCCTACTGATGAATGGATCATTTACACTTCCAACAGTAATTATTTTTTAAACATCTTTATTGAAGTATAATTGCCTTACAATGGTGTGTTAGCTTCTGCTTTATAACAAAGTTAATCAGTTATACATATACAATATGTTCCCATATCTCTTCCCTCTTGCATTTCCCTCCCTCCCACCCTCCCCATCCCACCCCTCTAGGTGGTCACAAAGCACCGAGCTGATCTCCCTGTGCTATGCGGCTGCTTCCCACTAGCTATCTATTTTACATTTGGTAGTGTATATATGTCCATGACACTCTCTCACCCTGTCACATCTCACCCCACCCCCTCCCCATATCCTCAAGTCCATTCTCTAGTAGGTCTGTGTCTATATTCTCGTCTTGCCACTAGGTTCTTCATGGGCTTTTTTTTTCCCTTAGATTCCGTATATATGTGTTAGCATACTGTATTTGTTTTTCTCTTTCTGACTTACTTCACTCTGTATGACAGACTCTAACTCCATCCACCTCATTACAAATACCTCCATTTCATTTCTTTTTATGGCTGAGTAATATTCCATTGTATATATGTGCCACATCTTCTTTATCCATTCATCTGTCGATGGACATTTAGGTTGCTTCCATGTCCTGGCTATTGTAAATAGAGCTGCAATGAACATTTTGGTACATGACTCTTTTTTTTAATATTGTTGCCATGCTCCTGAGAATTTGAACATGAAAGGAATTTTTTTTTAAAGATTTATTGATTGATTGATTGATTGATTGTTATGTTGGGTCTTCGTTTCTGTGCTAGGGCTTTCTCTAGTTGCGGCAAGTGGGGGCCACTCTTCATCGCGGTGTGCGGGCCTCTCACTATCGTGGCCTCTCCCATTGCGGAGCACAGGCTCCAGACGCGCAGGCTCAGTAGTTGTGGCTCACGGGCCCAGTTGCTCCGCGGCTTGTGGGATCCTCCCAGACCAGGGCTCGAACCCGTGTCCCCTGCACTGGGAGGCAGATTCTCAACCACAGCGCCACCAGGGAAGCCCACATGACTCTTTTTGAACTATGGTTTTCTCAGGGTATATGCCCAGTAGTGGGATTGCTGGGTCGTATGGTAGTTCTATTTGTAGTTTTTTAAGGAACCTCCATACTGTTCTCCATAGTGGCTGTATCAATTTACATTCCCACCAACAGTGCAAGAGTGTTCCCTTTCCTCCACACCCTCTCCAGCATTTATTGTTTCTAGATTTTTTGATGATGGCCATTCTGACCGGTGTGAGATGATATCTCATTGTAGTTTTGATTTGCATTTCTCTAATGATTAATGATGTTGAGCATTCTTTCATGTGTCTGTAGGCCATCTGTATATCTTCTTTGGAGAAATGTCTATTTAGGTCTTCTGCCCATTTTTGGATTGGGTTGTTCGTTTTTTTGTTATTGAGCTGCATGAGCTGCTTATAAATCTTGGAGATTAATCCTTTGTCAGTTGCTTCATTTGCAAATATTTTCTCCCATTCTGATGGTTGTCTTTTGGTCTTGTTTATGGTTTCCTTTGCTGTGCAAAAGCTTTTAAGTTTCATTAGGTCCCATTTGTTTATTTGTGTTCTTATTTCCATTTCTCTGGGAGCTGGGTCAAAAAGAATCTTGCTGTGATGTATGTCATAGAGTGTTCTGCCTATGTTTTCCTCTAAGAGTTTGATAGTGTCTGGCCTTACACTTAGGTCTTTAATCCATTTTGAGTTTATTTTTGTGCATGGTGTCAGGGAGTGTTCTAATTTCATACTTTTACATGTACCTGTCCAATTTTCCCAGCACCACTTATTGAAGAGGCTGTCTTTTCTCCACTGTATATGCTTGCCTCCTTTATCAAAGATAAGGTGACCATATGTGTGTGGGTTTATCTCTGGGCTTTCTATCCTGTTCCATTGACCTATATTTCTGTTTTTGTGCCAGTACAAACTGTCTTGATTACTGTAGCTTTGTAATATAGTCTGAAGTCAGGGAGCCTGATTCCTCCAGCTCCATTTTTCGTTCTCAAGATTGCTTTGGCTATTCGGGGTCTTTTGTGTTTCCATACAAATTGTGAAATTTTTTGTTATAGTTCTGTGAAAAATGCCAGTGGTAGTTTGATAGGGATTGCATTGAATCTGTAGATTGCTTTGGGTAGTAGAGTCATTTTCACAATGTTGATTCTTCCAATCCAAGAACATGGTATATCTCTCCATCTATTTGTATCATCTTTAATTTCTTTCATCAGTGTCTTATAATTTTCTGCATACAGGTCTTTTGTCTCCTTAGGTAGGTTTATTCCTAGATATTTTATTCTTTTTGTTGCAATGGTAAACGGGAGTGTTTTCTTAATTTCACTTTCAGATTTTTCATCATTAGCTTATAGGAATGCAAGAGATTTCCGTGCATTAATTTTGTATCCTGCTACTTTACCAAATTCATTGATTAGCTCTAGGAGTTTTCTGGTAGCATCTTTAGGATTCTCTATGTATAGTATCATGTCATCTGCAAACAGTGACAGCTTTACTTCTTCTTTTCCGATTTGGATTCCTTTTATTTCTTTGTCTTCTCTGATTGCTGTGGCTAACACTTCCAAAACTATGTTGAATAATAGTGGTGAGAGTGGACAACCTTGTCTTGTTCCTGATCTTAGTGGAAATGGTTTCAGTTTTTCACCATTGAGGACAATGTTGGCTGTGGGTTTGTCATATATGGCCTTTATTATGTTGAGGAAAGTTCCCTCTGTGCCTACTTTCTGCAGGGCTTTTATCATAAATGGGTGTTGAATTTTGTCGAAAGCTTTCTCTGCATCTATTGAGACGATCATATGGTTTTCTCCTTCAATTTGTTAATATGGTGTATCACATTGATTGATTTGCGTATATTGAAGAATCCTTGCATTCCTGGGATAAACCCCACTTGATCATGGTGTATGATCCTTTTAATGTGCTGTTGGATTCTGTTTGCTAGTATTTTGTTGAGGATTTTTGCATCTATGTTCATCAGTGATATTGGCCTGTAGTTTTCTTTCTTTGTGACATCTTTGTCTGGTTTTGGTATCAGGGTGATGGTGGCCTCATAGAATGAGTTTGGGAGTGTTCCTCCCTCTGCGATATTTTGGAAGAGTTTGAGAAGGATAGGTGTAAGCTCTTCTCTAAATGTTTGATAGAATTCACCTGTGAAGCCATCTGGTCCTGGGCTTTTTTTTGTTGAAAGGTTTTTAATCACAGTTTCAATTTCAGTGCTTGTGATTGGTCTGTTCATATTTTCTATTTCTTCCTAGTTCAGTCTCGGCAGTTTGTGCATTTCTAAGAATCTGTCCATTTCTTCCAGGTTGTCCATTTTATTGGCATAGAGTTGCTTGTAGTAATCTCTCATGATCTTTTGTATTTCTGCTGTGTCAGTGGTTACTTCTCCTTTTTCATTTCTAATTCTATTGATTTGAGTCTTCTCCCTTTTTCTCTTGTTGAGTCTGGCTAATGGTTTATCAATTTTGTTTATCTTCTCAAAGAACCAGCTTTTAGTTTCATTGATCTTTGCTGTTGTTTCCTTCATTTCTTTTTCATTTATTTCTGACCTGATCTTTATGATTTCTTTCCTTCTGCTAGCTTTGGGGGTTTTTTGTTCTTCTTTCTCTAATTGCTTTAGGTGCAAGGTTAGGTTGTTTATTCGAGATGTTTCCTGTTTCTTGAGGTAGGCTTGTATTGCTATAAACTTCCCTCTTAGCACTGCTTTTGCTGCGTCCCATAGGTTTTGGGTCGTCGTATCTCCACTGTCATTTGTTTCTAGGTATTTTTTGATTTCCCCTTTGATTTCTTCAGTGATCACTTCGTTATTAAGTAGTGTATTGTGTAGCCTCCATGTGTTTGTATTTTTTACACATCTTTTCCTGTAATTGATATCTAGTCTCAGCGCGTTGTGGTCGGAAAAGATACTTGATACGATTTCAATTTTCTTAAATTTACCATGGCTTGATTTGTGACCCAAGATATGATCTATCCTGGAGAATGTTCCATGAGCACTTGAGAAAAATGTGTATTCTGTTGTTTTGGGGTGGAATGTCCTATAAATATCAGTTAAGTCCATCTTGTTTAATGTATCATTTAAAGCTTGTGTTTCCTTATTTATTTTCATTTTGGATGATCTGTCCATTGGTGAAAGTGGGGTGTTAAAGTCCCCTACTATGATTGTGTTGCTGTCGATTTCCCCTTTTATGGCTGTTAGTATTTGCCTTATGTGTTGAGGTGCTCCTATGTTGGGTGCATAAATATTTACAATTGTTATACCTTCCTCTTGGATCGATCCCTTGATCATTATATAGTGTCCTTCTTTGTCTCTTATAATATTCTTTATTTTAAAGTCTATTTTGTCTGATATGAGAATTGCTACTCCAGCTTTCTTTTGATTTCCATTTGCATGGAATATCTTTTTCCATCCCCTCACTTTCAGTCTGTATGTGTCTCTAGGTCTGAAGTGGGTCTCTTGTAGACAGCATATATATGGGTCTTGTTTTTGTATCCATTCAGCCAGTCTGTGTCTTTTGGTGGGAGCATTTAATCCATTTACATTCAAGGTAATTATCGATATGTATGTTCCTATGACCATTTTCTTAAATGTTTTGGGTTTGTTATTGTAGGTGTTTTCCTTCTCTTGTATTTCTTGCCTAGAGAAGTTCCTTTAGCATTTGTTGTAAAGCTGGTTTGGTGGTGCTGAACTCTCTCAGCTTTTGCTCATCTGTAAAGGTTTTAATTTCTCCATCACAGCTGAATGAGATCCTTGCTGGGTAGAGTAATCTTGGTTGTAGGTTTTTCTCCTTCATCACTTTAAGTATATCCTGCCACTCCCTTCTGGCTTGCAGAGTTTCTGCTGAAAGATCAGATGTTAACCTTATGGGGATTCCCTTGTGTGTTATTTGTTGTTTTTCCCTTGCTGATTTTAATATGTTTTCTTTATATTTAATTTTTGACAGTTTGATTAATATGTGTCTTGGCGTGTTTCTCCTTGGGTTTATCCTGTATGGGACTCTCTGTGTTTCCTGGACTTGATTAACTATTTCCTTTCCCATATTATGGAAGTTTTCAACTATAATCTCTTCAAATATTTTCTCAGTCCCTTTCTTTTTCTCTTCTTCTTCTGGGACCCCTATAATTCGAATGTTGGTGCGTTTAATGTTGTCCCAGAGGTCTCTGAGACTGTCCTCAGTTCTTTTCATTCTTTTTTCTTTATCCTGCTCTGCAGTAGTTATTTCCACCATTTTATCTTCCAGGTCACTTATCCTTTCTTCTGCCTCAGTTATTCTGCTATTGATCCCATCTAGAGTATTTTTAATTTCATTTAGTGTGTTTTTCATCGTTGCTTGGTTCCTCTTTAGTTCTTCTGCGTCCTTGTTAAATGTTTCTTGCATTTTGTCTATTCTATTTCCAAGATTTTGGATCATCCTTACTATCATTATTCTGAATTCTTTTTCAGGTAGACTACCTATTTCCTCTTCATTTGTTAGGTCTGGTGTGTTTTGACCCTGCTCCTTCATCTGCTGTGTGTTTTTCTGTCGTCTCATTTTGCTTATCTTACTGTGTTTGGGGTCTCCTTTTCACAGGCTGCAGGTTCGTAGTTCCCGTTGTTTTTGGTATCTGTCCCCAGTGGCTAAGGTTGGTTCAGTGGGTTGTGTAGGCTTCCTGGTGGAGGGGACTAGTGCCTGTGTTCTGGTGGATGAGGTTGGATCTTGTCTTTCTGGTGGGCACGTCCACGTCTGGTGGTGTGTTTTGGGGTGTCTGTGGCCTTATGATTTTAGGCAGCCTCTCTGCTAATGGATGGGGCTGTGTTCCTGTCTTGCTAGTTGTTTGGCATAGGGTGTCCAGCACTGTAGCTTGCTGGTCGTTGAGTGAAGCTGGGTCTTGATGTTGAGATGGAGATCTCTGAGAGATTTTCACCGTTTGGTATTACGTGGAGCTGGTAGGTCTCTTGTGGACCAGTGTCCTGAAGTTGGCTCTCCCATCTCAGAGGCACAGCCCTGATGCCTGGCTGGAGCACCAAGAGCCTTTCATCCACACAGCTCAGAATATAGAGGAGAAAAAAATAGAAAGAAAGAAAGAGGATAAAATAAAATAAAATAAAGCTATTATAATAAAAAATAAGAAAAAAAAATATTAAGAGTAAATGTATTCAGAAAAATTTTTTTAATTTTTAAAAATAGATTTATTAATTTTTTATAGTAAAAATAAGAAAAAATTATTAAGAAAAAAATTTATTAAGAAAAAAAATTTTTAATTTTTTAAAATAAAAAATATGAAAAAACATTAAAATTTTTTTAATTTCTAAAAATAGAAAATACGGAAAAAATTATTAAGAAAACATATATTAGGAAAAAAAATTAAAAAAAAAAAAACGGACGGACCTAACCCTAGGACTAATGGTGAAAGCAAAGCTATACAGACAAAATCTCACCCAGAAGCCTACACATATACACTCACAAAAAAAGGAAAAGGGGAAAAATTAATATATCCTGCTCCTAAAGTCCGCCTCTTGAATTTGGGATGATTCGTTGTCTATTCAGGCATTCAACAGATGCAGGCACATCAAGTTGTTTGTGGAGCTTTAATCCACTGCTTCTGAGGCTGCTGGGAGAGATTTCCCTTTCTCTTCTTCGTACAGCTCCCAGGGTTCAGCTTTGGATTTGGACCCACCTCTGCATGTACGTCGCCTGAGGGCATCCGTTCCCCGCCCAGACAGAACAGGGTTAAAGGAGCAGCTGCTTCGGGGGCTCTGGCTCACTCAGGCCGGGGGATGGAGCGGTACGGAGGAGGCGGGGCGCGCCTGCGGTGGCAGAGGCCGGCGTGACGTTGCAGCAGCCCGAGGCACGCCGTGCGTTCTCCCGGGGAAGTTGTCCCCGGATCACGGGAGCCTGGCAGTGGCGAGCTGTACCGGCTCCCGGGAGGGGCGGTGTTGAGAGTGACCTGTGCTCGCACACAGGCTTCTTGTTGGCTGCAGCAGCAGCCTTAGCGTCTCCTACCAGTCTCTGGGGTCCGCGCTGATAGCCGCGGCTCGTGCCCGTCTCTGGAGCTCGTCTACACGGCGCTCTGAATCCCCTCTCCTTGCGCGCCGCAAAACAAAGAGGCAAGAAAAAGTCTCTTGCCTCTTCGGCGGCTGCAGACCTCCTCTCGGGCTCCCTCCCAGCTAGCCGCGGCGCGCCAACCCCTTCAGGCTGTGTTCACGCCGCCAGCCCCAGTCCTCTCCCTGCGATCCGACCGAAGCCCGCGCCTCGGCTCCCAGCCCCCGCCCGCCCCGGCGGGTGAGCAGACAAGCCTCTCGGGCTGGTGAGTGCTGCTCGGCGCCGAGCCTCTGTGCGGGAATCTCTCCGTTTTTCCCTCTGCGCCCCTGTTGCTGTGGGATCCGCGCTGATAGCCGCGGTTCGTGCCCATCTCTGGAGCTTGTTTAGGCGGCGCTCTGAATCCCCTCTCCTTGCGCGCCGCGAAACAAAGAGGTAAGAAAAAGTCTCTTGCCTCTTCAGCAGCTGCAGACTTTTTCCCAGACTCCCTCCCGGCCAGCACCGAAGCCCGAGCCTCAGCTCCCAGCCCCCGCCCGCCCTGGCGGGTGAGCAGACAAGCCTCTCGGGCTGGTGAGTGCTGGTCGGCACCGATCCTCCATGCGGGAATCTCTCCGCTTTGCCCTCCGCACCCCTGTGGCTGCGCTCTCCTCCGCGGCTCCGAAGCTCCCCCCCTGCCACCCGCAGTCTCTGCCCGCGAAGGGGCTTCTTAGTGCCTGGAAACCTTTCCTCCTTCACGGCTCCCTCCCACTGGTGCAGGTCCCGTCCCTATTCTTTTGTCTCTGTTATTTCTTTTTTCTTTTACCCTACCCAAGTACAGGGGGAATTTCTTGCCTTTTGGGAGGTCTGACGTCTTCTGCCAGCGTTCAGTGGGTGTTCTGTAGGAGCAGTTCCACGTGTGGATGTATTTCTACTGTATCTGTGGGAAGGAAGGTGATCTCCGCGTCTTACTCTTCCGCCATCTTGCCCCTCCTCCCAACAATAATTATTACACAAGAACACCTATGACTAATTTTCTCCTGACCCCTACCCAGAATTTGATTATCTCCGCAGTAGCAGAAATCCAATGAAGCCCCACTTGATTTAACAGAAGTAGAATCAAAACCTGTATATGTCTTCAATGTAGAAAATGTAGCAGGCCCATTCACCCCATCCTTCCTAGAGAATATGTCAATTTCCCTATAATAAACATTTCCACCACAATCTATTTTTAGGAGCATTCAACAATACCTAGGTGCCAGAATTATATACAGCCCAAGTCATCATTAAAACGCATCTAAAAATCTCCTTTCTATGAATTTGAGCATCCTACCCACAATTTTGATATGATCAACATATACATCTCTTATAAAAAGTTTTTTTACTACTAACATTAGCCCTATGTAAATGAGAGTTTTCACTACCTGTCATCATACCAGGCCACCCACCACAAACTTAAGAAATATGTCTGACAAAACAGTTACTTTGATAGAGTAAATCATAGAGGTTTCAATGCTCTTATTCCTGGAATTGAATTCTTCCTAAGAATTTTACATTCTCCATGCTACCACATTACACCACATGCTATATAGTAAGGCTCTCTAAGTAAGCTTCAGGCCCATACCCCCAAAATGTTTTTGTATATCCTTCCTGTGCTAATAAACTCTCATTGTTTTTACTATCATTCTACTGACCATTATCTCAGGAAATATAATTGTATAACAAGCTCACACTGGTTAATGGTATCCCCATTTTAATAAAAAACATGAACCCATAAGCTACAGAAGCATCCAACAAATATTTCCTAAAACAATCCTCCACATCAATACTTATAATGGCTATTATCATTAATCTAATATACTCTGGTCAAAGAACACAATGAATAACAAAAACCTTTAATCCAGCAGCATCCATCCTCATGACAATCGCCCTTGTCACAAAAGTAGGACTTTCCCCATTTCACTTCTGAGTACCTGAAGTCACACAAGGCACCCCGTGAACAGCAGACCTGATGCTATCAACATCACAAAATTGCACCTCTATCAGTTTTATACCACATGTCACCATCCATCAACCTAAATATACTATTAATCATAGTGATATTATAAATCATAGCTGGAGGCTGAGGCAGACTTCGCCATACTCACCTGGAAAGAATTACACCCTCCTCATCAATTGCCCATATAGGATGAATAACAGCTATTATAATGTATATTCAGATTATAACAATCCTAAACATACTAATTTATGTCATAACAACACTATCTTCTTCTTATTTATGCCCAGATCATGTACTACAAGAGTATCATTATCACACACATGTGATAAAACACCTCCCATCACAATCCTTTTCCTCACCATTATAGTGTCATTAGGACATAGCCCATCACTATCAAGGTTTTGACCCAAATGAATAATTATCCAAGAGATAACAAAAATGACAACATCATTCTCCCAACACTAATAGCCATCATAGCAGTCCTCAGCATATATTTCTACTTGCAGCTAACATAATCCACATCAATAACTATATTCCCTTCATTGAACAACACAAACACAAAACAATTTGAACATACAAAGAAATAACCTTCCTATCATTACCAATCCTAATACCCATATGATTACTACACACAACACCCATTCTATTGGTGCTGGACTAGGAATTTAGGTTAGTTCAGACCAAGAGATTTCAAAACCCTAAACAAGTAAAATTTACTTAATTCCTAAAAATAAGGATTGCAAGACTTTATTCTACATCAATTGAATGTAAAGCAAACATTGTATTTAAGCCAAATCTTTACGAGACTGATGAGTTTTAACCCCAGGAAACTTTAGTTAACAGTCAAATCCTCTAGTCAACTGGCTTCAGTCTACTTCTCCTTCATTTGAGAAAGAAAAAAAGAAGAAAAAGGCAGGAAAATCACCGGCAAAATTGAAGCTGCTTCTCTCAAGTTACAATTCAATTTGTTGATTCACCACAGGGTTTGCCAGAAAGAGGGCTCAATCTCTGTCTTTAGATTTACAGTCGAATGCTAACTCAGTCATTTTACCTCTGTTCATACACTGCTGATTATTTTCAATAAATCACAAAGATATCGGCATTTTATATTTACTATTTTGTGCTTGAGCTGGAGTAGCAGGCAGCACCTTAAGTATATGAATCCAGTCTGAGCTATGCTAACCTGGAGTGCTACTTGGAGATGCCCAAATCTGTAAGGTAGTCATAACAGTCCCTGCACTTGTAATAATTTTCTTTATAGTTGTACCCATTATCATTGCAGGCTTTGAAAACTGACTTGGGCCACTAATAACTCGGACACCTGAAGTAGCATTTCCCCAAATAAATCATATAAACTTTTGACTACTTCCCCTATCATTCTTACTCCTACTCATATCACCAGTAGTAGAAGCTGGTTCTGGTACCAGTGGAACCGTGTATTCAGCTCTAGCCTGCAATCTGGCCCATGCAGGAGCCTCTGTCGACCTAACTGTTTTCTCCTTACATTTAGCAGATGTCTCTTCAATTCTTGGTATTATTACTTTTATTACTACAGTCTTTAATACAAAACCAGCAGTCATATCCCAATACCAAACACCATTATTTGTTTAATCTTCCCCAACTATAGCCATATTACTATAATTACCACTCTCAGTCTGAGCAGCCAGAATTGCCATACCGTTAAGAGATAGAAATCTAAACACTACTTTCTTTGACCCTGCAGGAGGAGACCGAATCCTATACCAACACCTATTTTGATTCTTTGCTCACCCTGAAGTCTGTATTCATGGCCTACCAGGGTTTGTTATAAACTCACATATCATTACATACTATTTAGGACAAAGAGTGCCTTTCAGCTATCTGGGAATAGTATGAGTCATGTCCACTGGTTTTTTAGGAGTTCTCTTGTGGGCCCATCATATGTTTACCATAGGGATAGCTGTCGACTCAGGAGTGTACTTTGCTTCAGCTACCGTAATTACTTCTATCCCTACAGGAGTAAAAGTATCTAGCTGATTAGCAACTTTTTATTTAATTTTTCTTTTTCTTTTCTTTTTTTTTTTGGCTGCATTGGGTCTTGGTTGCTGCGCGTGGGCTTTCTCTGGTTGCGGTGAGTGGCAGCTACTCTTCGTTGCGGTGCGTGGCCTTTTCATTGCAGTGGCTTCTCTTGTTGCAGAGCACGGCCTCTAGGCGCGTGGGCTTCAGTAGTTGTGGCTTGCGGGCTCTAGAGGGCAGGCTCAGTAGTTGTGGTGCATGGGCTTTTTGCTCCGCGGCATGTGGAATCTTCCCAGACGAGGGCTCGAACCCGTGTCCCCTGCATTGGCAGGGCAGATTCTTAACCACCGCGCCACCAGGGAAGTCCCTGGTTAGCAACTGTTCACGGAGGTAATATTATATGACTTCCCACTATACTATGAGTTTTAGGCTTTACTTTTTCTTTTTACAGTAGGTGGTTTGACAGGAATCATCTTAGCCAGCTCATCCCCAGACATTGTCCTCCAGGATACATACTGTGTAGTAGCACACTTCCATGACCTAATGTCCATGGGAGCAGTCTTCACTATTATAGGAGGCTTCCTACACTGATTCCCACTATTCTCAGGTTATACAGTTAACTCAGCATGAGCAAAAATTCACTTCACAAGTATATCTGTAGTAGTAAATACGACTTCCTGCAGCACTTTCGTGGCCTCTCAGGGATGTCACTACGTTAGTCTGAGTACCCTGAGGCTCACACAACATGAAATATTTTGTCTTCAGGCTCATTCACCTCAGTAGCAGCAGTAATGCTAATAATCTTCACACTTTGAAAAGCATTTGCGTCTAAACAAGAAGTCTTAGCAGTGGAAATTGCTACTTCTAACCTAGAATGGTTACACGAATGCCCTCCACCATATCCTATGTTTCAAGATCCTACCTATGCAAATGTAAAATAAGGAAGGACTCAAGTCCTTCTCAACCAGTTTCAAGCCAACACCGTAACAATTATGTCTTTCTCAATAAATGAGATAAAAGTAAAAAGTGATGTAGCTTTGTCAAAGTTAAATCATAGGCTAAAATCCTGTATATCACTAAGGCATATCAATTTCATCTAGGCTCTCAAGGTACAACATCACCGATTAAGGAAGAACTTTTACATTTTCATCATCACACATTAATAGTGATTTTTAAAATAAGTTCTCTAGTCCTCTATATCATTTCCCTAATATTGACATCTAAACTAACTCACATGCATACAATAGATGCACAGGTAGAGAAAATGTGAACAATTTACTAGCTATTATTGTAATCTTAATTGCCCTATCATCATTATGAATCCTTTACATGATACATGAAATCAATAACTCTTCCCAAACCATAAAAAACTATGGGTCAGTAATGATACTGAAGCTACAAATACACA